>NC_088356.1:37528068-37703068 GCF_036884655.1 Musa acuminata AAA Group | reverse complement strand
CTAAAACTTGGGATTCAAAAGTAACTGCTATTCAAGAATCGAAAAACTTGAACCAATTTCCACTTGAAGAACTAATTGGTTCATTGATCACATATGAAATGACGTGCAATGCACGTGAAGAACTTGAGAACCATCTTCCAAAAAACAGGAAGGATTTGGGACATAGAACATTTGAAGACCACTCGAGCATAAGCTCAAGTGATGGTGAACTTAAACTATAAATGAAACAAAAATTAAAAAGTAAAAAGAACGGAACTACTTGCTTTGAACGCAAGAAGAAGAACAAAAATTGGGATGAATCGAGCTCCTCTGAAGACGAGGAGAAAATCAACAAAGGCGAGGTGGCAAACTACGCCTTTACGCCTTTCGACGCTGAGGTAATCAAAATGCCTTTAATTTACTTCGAAATTACATGATGTTTTTCATGATGCATTTTTCTTTTTCTTTAAATTTTCTTGAAAATTACATTTTTAATAATTTAATAATAAAAATGCAAAAATATGATCATGCTTGTAATTTTGAAAATGATAATGAAAATTGCATGTCTTATGTTAATGCAAGATAGAAATCTAATGATTGTACACCTAGTGAGATTAAATCTTATTTATGTGCTTGAGAAGCAAGAATGTATATTTTGATGATTTTCATATTGCTTTTCAATGATGATACATGGCTTTTGTCTGGAAGGCTTGATATTTTTCATTGTCTTTGTTTGTTAAATATGATGTATGATTTTGACATAAGAATAAAGATTTGAGATTTTAAAGTTATACATGATGATTTTTGTGATTGATGGTTTTATGATGAAATTCATTTCATGATCCTAAACGTTGATGCATGTTTTCATTTGACATAAATGAACAGGCATGCTAACATGAAATTGATCACTTAAGATGAAACACTTAAAAAAAAAAAAAAAAAAGGGGGAGAAATATATGAATTGATGCTATAAACACTATGCTATGATTATCCCATGCTTGCATCACCAAGAAATATATAATTGCTATCATTGCTATATGCCCTGTATCAAGATATCAAACAAAAATTTGCATCATACGAGCTGATATCTTACCATGTGATGCAATGCTACACTTGCTAAAATATTCGAAATATGTACATCATGCCCTGTATCAAGATATCAAACAAAATCTTGCTTCACACTTTTACGCATTGATATCTTACCATATGATGAAATGCTACAATTAATGAACACTTGAAATGTAATCCTCTATCTTATTGATTTTTCAATAAATCTATGCTTGTCATACATGAATTTATTGAACGTAATTTTGAGGATGATTTCAGATTTGACAAAAGCTTGATTCGTATTTATGACATAAGATACACTTTAAATATGAATCATGCATTAATGCTTCAATCATTTTCTATCTCTAGAGTTCTCGATTTTGATGAAATACAAGTGATAAATTCATTTATGATATCTTGTAAATCACTTGAGTTATGAATGAGTTTTTTATGATGTGTTAAAAGAATCACTTAAAAAGAAAATGCTTTTCCCATCTTATCGAGATTAATGATTTCATGATATTGTGTGAATCTCGAAATTGATTTTGATGAAATAGTAATAACGTTATTCATGTTATGAATCTCAAAAATGATAATATGCTTCATGTGATAATATGAATACATGAAACACTTATGATATGATTTTTATACAATTCCGTGTATTCATAAAATATTTATCTCCTCATCCAATAACTTTTCTTGATATTCCTTATGAGATGAAATGAAATAATGCATGAAATACAAATGAGGAGTTATTGATCATGCATGGTAGGATATAATTTGACAAAATTGATACCATCATGATATGAAACATTTATGATTTGCAATTATGCATGCAATACTTGTGCTTTCTAATTATGATGTGATGTATTGCATATGATGTAAATCATGATGAGTGCTAAGTTACACATTTTGAGAAGAAATTGCTATATTGAAACATTAATGTAATTATGAATGATGATATGATATTATGCATGTAATACTTCAACTTATGATAATGCAATGATAAAATATTCATGATGAAAAATTGTCTTGACATTCATAACTTGATTATTCATCCTTTGTCATGATTTTGAAATCGTTGTAAAAGGAAAAAGAACTACAAAACTGTATTCTTCCTTTCTTTTTGACAATGACAAAGGGGGAGATAGCTAGCTTGCACAAGTCAAGAAGATGCAAAAACTTGATTGCTAGCTTGCCTATCTTAAGTAGCAAAGATTGCTAACTTGCTTATTTCAAGAAGCAAAAGTTGTCTTCTTGAACATCACCATCTTGAATATCTCAAGAAGCAAGACTTGCAACCTGCACATTACAATAGGAAGCAATAATCATGAGCCTACACAAGAAAGTTATCTTGCATTTGCTTTCGAAGTTTTTGCTAACTTATATATCGTAAAAAAAAAATTGCTAGCTTGTAGTCTAAAGAGAAGCGAAAAGTTGCTATCTCAAAAGAAGCAAATGTGCTATCTTGCCTATCTCAAGAGGCAAAAATGCTAACTTGCACATCTAGCAAAACTTGACAAATTTGCATATCTCAAGAAGCAAGAGTTGCTTTCTTGAACATCTCTAAATTGCTAGCTTGCATGTTCTAAAAGTGCTATCTTGTATGCTGTAAAACTTGCATATCTAAAACTTGATAGCCTGAATATTCTAAGCATGATGTAACATTTGCTAAATTTTCTGGCTTCAAAACTGCATGATGATAAAACTTGATAATATGTTTTTCATGCAATGAGTTGAACCAATATCACAAACACTTGATTGTGGTACTTCTCCTTTTTGTTGATGACAAAGGGGGAGAAGTATGTTGATGACATGACATGTTATGCATAAGTTTATGCATAAGTTCATGTTGACGTGTTGCAAGTATTCATGATGAATATTGCAATGACTTGAATTCAGTTTGAATTCAAGGTTCTATCAATATGGCATATTGATAGGGGGAGTTTGTTTAAACTCCGGGAGTTAAGTTTAACTCCGTCATCAAGTAGTTGTCATCATCAAAAAGGGGGAGATTGTTGAATCTCGTATTTTGATGATGAAACTACTTGATATATGTTTATGATTTAATCTGCGTTTTGAGTGACGTAGGATGCTTTGATCAGGATGAGACAATTAAAGCAGGAACATCATGTTGTGCCGGAGGAACATGTCAGAAGATTGGACGTCGGGCCGGTGGATCGGTCGACGTATCGACAGAAGGCTTCGGGTCGTGGACTCGGGCATCGGGCCAAGAAGAGCGGGTATTGTGCCAAGGATATCAGAGTTGCGAAGTCAACTGGCCGATTGGGCAATAGGCCGCAGGAGAGGACGATGCGCCGAAGAATCAGACGAAGCGTCGAGGGACCAATGACATGCCGGACAACTTGGTTAATTGCTTAGGATTAATTGTCTCGATCGAAGTTTTGCTTTAATTGTGCAGGATTAACTATGATAACGATGAAGACATAAAGCGAAACAAAGTGTCGGAGTCAAGCGCGAAGGATTTGTTGCAAGTTCGAGAGTTCGACGGAAGTCCGAAGGATTTTCGGAAGCTCGCCGGAAGGTTCGTTGGAAGTTCGCGGAGCTCGCCGAGAAAGATCGGAGCTTGCCGAAGAAGCTCGTTGGAACTCGCTAAGATCAAATCGTGAAGTCTAGGAGCTTGCCAGGAGTCCGCAGAATGGTTTCCGAGAGTTCATCGGAAGACCGCCGGAAGTTTGCCGAAAGCTCGCTAGAAGAAGTCTTGACTTGCGGACTTTGTAATAGCTTAGAAAATGTCTTTAAAATCATAGTTAGCACATTAATTAGGGTTAGGATTAGGTGTTAATCCTATAACCCAAGTAGGGGCCAATTAGGCCCAAGTTCGGACTGGTTTGGGCCAAGTTTGGAGCCAAACCAAGTGAGCTGAAATAGTGAAAGAGGTGGCACCGCCCCAGCCATGAGGTAGCACCGCCCAGGCTAAGTCTTCCAACGAGGCTGGGAGGTGCAACCGCCCCAGCCGGGAGGTGGCACCGCCTGAGCTCAGTCTTCGAGCAAGACTGGGCGGTGCAACCTCCCTGACAGAGAGGTGGCACCGCCTGAGCTCAGTCTTCGAGCTCTGGCAGAGAGGTGCAACCGCCTCTGTCAAGAGGTGGCACCGCCTGAGCTCAGTCTTCGAGCTCTGCCAGGCGGTGCAACCTCTCCAGTCAGGAGGTGCAACCGCCTGATCCCGGAATTCCGGGATTTGATCGTTTTGAGCTCCAAATTTGAACTGGGTTGGGGCCTATAAATACCCCACCCATTCAGCACTGAAAGAGCAAGAACTTACCCGAAATCTTGATCTTTTCAGTGGTTCTTAGAGCTCAAAACTGCTAGTTTTCCTCCTCCTTCTGTTCTTCAAGTTTGAGTTGTAAAGAGAGGAGAGAAAACATCTGTAAGGGTTGTCTCCTAAGCCCGTCAAAAGGAGTGAATCTGTAAGAGGGTAGTTGGCCTTCGCTTATTGAAGGAAGGCCTCTAGTTGACGTCGGTAACCTCATCGGTGGAGGAAGCCAAAAGTGGAGTAGGTCAAGACTGACCGAACCACTCTAAATCTCTGGTTTGCGTTTATTTTGAGCACTTTATCATTACTGCAAACCTCCTACATAGCTACTGCTCTCTGCGCTTTTACGAACGAGTTCTGTGCAGTTTACGTTCACGTCTTAATTCCATTTACAAACTGCAAACTGCTCTCTGCGCTTTTACGAACGAATTCTGTGCAGTTTACGTTTACGTCTTGATTCCATCTACAAACTGCAAACTGTCTCTCTGCGCTTTTACGAATGAGTTCTGTGCAGTTTACGTTTACGTCTTGATTTCACTTACAACTGCAAACTATCTTCTGCGCTTTTTTTACGGACAAGGTTCTGTGCAGTTTACGTTTACGTCTTGATTTCATTTAGAACTGCAAACTGTCATCTGCGTTTAGACGCAAACTGCGTTTAGACGTAAGCTGCGTTTAGACGTAAACTGCGCTTAGACGCAAACTGTGTTTAGACGCAAACTGCGCTTAGACGCAAACTGCGTTTAGACGTAAATCTGCGTTTAGACGTAAATCTGCGTTTAAACGTAAATCTGCGTTTTAGACGTAAAACTGCGTTTAGACGTAAACTACGTTTAAACGTAAAACTGCGTTTTAGACGTAAACTGAGTTTGGACGTAAATCTGCGTTTAGACGTAAATCTGCGTTTAGACGTAAATATGCGTTTAGACGTAAAACTGCGTTTAGACGCAAACTGCATTTAAACGTAAATTGTGTTTAGACGTAAACTACGTTTAGACGTAAACTGCACTTAGTCATAAGTTATCTTTGAGTCGGCTTTTGCTTCAAAACTGATTTTTATCGAACGAACGCAGCTTTTGTTTTTAATCGCTAAAAGATATCCGCTGCACTAATTCACCCCCCCCTCTTAGTGCTCTCGATCCTAACAATATATATATATGTATATATATATATATATGTATGTATGTATGTATATATATATATATATATATATATATATATATATATATATATATATATACATACATACATACATATATATATATACATACATATACATATATATATACATACATATACATATATATATATATATATATATATATATATATATATATATATATATCATTTTTATCATATAACACTCGCATATTTAGTTTTTACGAGGGAGGCCCGGGATTTCATCAAAATACTTTAAATGAAATCATAAAAAGATAAAGATTATCTTTCGACTATATTTGACTTAATTTTTTAAAATCGAATCATTTCAGTTTTTTAGAATCGAATTATTTTTTAGATAAATTAGATTCAACTAAGCATTGACTGATCAATTTAATTTAATTAAATCCTAGATTACCCTCACCCCCACCCCCACCCCCGTGCCTCTTTCTTCCTCTCTCCATTAGCTTCATCCTTCTCACCCTCCCTTTCTTCCTCCTCCTCTCAATCCACCTCTTCTAATTAGTTTCCTCCTCCTCTACTCCTTCAAGTCCTCCTCCCCACCTCTCTCACTCCTCCTCCTCTTTAATCTTGGATAGTTGATGATAGTAGTACAACCTTAGTTTCTAAGTTTCTCATGCAAACACAACTAGATAGGAGTTAAATTACTTCAGTTTGAACAGGATTATAGTTATTTGGGTTCAATCAAACTAATTACAATGTTTATTTAGTAAATTGAAAACACTAGCTCTATTCAAAAACGTTATAATGGAAATATTATAGTCCAATCTCAATTAATTAAAATTGTCACAAGTATTAATTATTATATTATTATATTAATTAAAGTTTCATAAAATATTTTAGGGTTTCAGGATATGTGCTTTTGTTGATTTGAAAAAAAAAAACAGCAAAAAAAAAAAAACTTGACTTCTATAAGTTATTTTTTAATATGGCTATAATGTTTTTCAAGTTCCTATAAAAAACACTATAAACATATAAAAAAATATTATTAGTGGGAAATAATAACTTAAAATAATTTATCAATAAAATCTTAGATAGATATTTTTTATTAATATAAAAAATAAAAAAACTTAACTTTCGCTAATAATAGTGTTTTAGACACATTCACTTATGAATCAATCAGTTTACTGCAAAGATAGGAGATTATGGTAGGATATTTTTGGAAGTAAAATAGGGAATCATTGGGGTATGTGTATATAAAAACAAAAAAAAACCCTTGATAATATCATATGACATGCGCATATTTGGTTTTTAGGATAAATCCCTTTTTTTGAGTTTTGATAAAAAATATTTTAAATAAAATAATAATAAAAATGATGATCGTACTTTGACTTGATTTTTCAGAACTAAATCAATTTTTGTTTAGATGAGTCAAATCATACCGATTCAACTAATTATTTAATTAAACGCTTAGATTCTCCACTTCACCTCCTACCAATCGCCTTCTACTTGTGTTGCCTTCTCCTTCCACTTTACCTCCACAATCATCTTATCCTCTTTTCACTCCACCTCCACCATCATCTCTCTCTCTTACTCAATCACCTCCCTCCTCTCCTTTCGCTTCCTCATCATATCTCTCTCTCTCTCTCTCTCTCTCTCTCTCTCATCCACCTGCCTACTAATCCCCTTCTGTTTTTTTTCTTCTTTTACTTCTAATCCACTATTGCTTCCCTCCCATCCTCCTCCTCCTCCTCATAGTTTATCTAAAAAAACTACTACACATAACATATTTTTTTTTAAAAAATATTTTCTATAAAAATAATCTTAAATTATTAAAAAAATAATTACATTTGAGTTACATTCATTCACATAATCTATTAAAAAAATATTAGCCTTTATATAAAATTATTCTAAATTCATCATAAATCTAAAAGTATTAAATTATCCTAAAATATATTAATTTTATATAAATATATCTAAAAAATTATTAGTTACACTCGAACTAACCTTGAGTTATACATAGAATATGTTAAAAAATATACTAATATTTATATATAATTATTTTAAATTTATCATAAAATTCAACATTTTATATTTCATATTTCATATTTTGACTTAGTTACACTCAAAATTAAAATAAGTCAAGCAATAAAAGTACATAAAATTAGTATATTTTTAATAATTTCTATAAGTGTAACTTGATTATAAATAATAGATCTGACCTGATCTGATTTGAATTGATCTGACCCAAATCGAACTGGCATGTTGATCGATTAGTCTTGAAACAACATTCTTCAAAAAGGGATTACACATTAGTACATGTTAAAGTCTATTATTAGGTGTTTTTTTGATAAATTATTCATATAAATATAAATATAAATATAAATAAATATATATATATTATATACCGGCTTTTTTTTATTTATAGCTACTAAACCGCTGGCACAATTGGATCTGAGCGTGCTAAAAGCTGGCCCTTTTATTCGAATAATAAGAATAAAAAAAGAGAAGGAAGTGAAGGTGATATTATTTCGCCGCATCCATCACTCTCTCTCTTCTTGGATACGAATACCCACAGGATTCGATCGAGGACAGGAAAGATCGAATCTTGGAGGGGAGGGGGTGTTTCGGATTTAGGTTTCTTCCAGTTTCCGATGAGGCGGCGGTGCGATGGGAGGCGTCGCCGCACATTCTGAGGCCGGCGGAGCGCCTTCGGCCAGAGCGGCGATGCCGCAGCGAGCGCGGCTGCAGGTCTGGTTCCTGACCGTGTGCGGCTGCATCCTCATCTGGACGTGCCTGGTCCAGCTTCTCGTCCCCGGGCGCCTCTGGCCCCACGCTTGGGGTTGGAACACGGCGCGGTTGTTCTTGGGCATAGCCGAGGCTGGATCGAGGTCCGCTCATCCGCCACTTGCTCCTCCACCGCCGCTCCCACCATTGAGTATGTAATCCAAGCTTTTCTTTGAAGATTTTCCCCGAAAAAAAAAATGTAGCCTTAAAGTGCCGATTTGGTGCATATTTCTTCTTTTGGACGTATCTTGGGAGCAAAACAACAGATGTCACTATCATTTGGGATCAAATGTTTCATCTTGTTGTCCTAAAACGCGATTTAGTGGTAACATCTTGTCTTTTCTTGATATGCAAGGAAGGAAAACCATTTTGCTATGGATAAAAGAAGCGCCTGTAAACACACACTTAAAGTGTATCACGTAGAGAAATTATATATGAGAAGTGACGGTTAATTACAATAAAATAGAATAAAGAATGTTTAGACATTTTTTCTCTGCCCTCCCCCATTGATTTTACATCTTGATGAGCAATGGGTAGGGGATTCTAGAGTAATGAAAACAATAGCTCTAACTGTGCATGCATTGGCTTTTAATCATCTGTTTCTCAGGATTAGTCAAGGCACTTGCCTTGTAGCATGTAATGGAGACTTCTAAACCCCAAAGAAAATTATACTATTGGAAACATTGGACAATCGTGCACTATACTCATTCTCAATAAGATTTTTGATAGGGACAAAAATTGAAAGAAAACAGAGAAGAGGATGATAGATGTGTTCTGACTTGTTTTCCATGGTTTTTATGTTTTTCTTTTAATTTTTTTTCTCTTTTTTTGGAGGGTGAGGTTTATTTGTTTCTGTCAAATAATTTTTTGTTAAAAGTATAAAAGACAGTTTGGTATTTTTATCAACACTGTTAAAGGAATGGTAGATTGGTACTATATTGGGGAAGATCTCTATATCTCTCTCTATATATCTGAGATACTGGCTGATATCATGTGTTTTATTATCTCTTTCTTCTTTTTTCTTTTTGACGGGTTATTTGAGAAGCCTAAGTGTAATAAAGATTTAAGGGAAAAAGACATCTGATTTCAACCAAGAGTTAGGAGTCCCTTGTTTTGTTTTTAAGATTATAGCAAACGTTTTGATGTTGTTTTTGCTTCTAGATAAGAAAGATGAATTTTCCAGCAGAATTGCTTCATGCCATGATTAATTGATCACATTCTTTCAGAAGTAGTTGGACAAATATGGTTGGAGAGATATTTGCTTATAATCATATAGTTTAGTTTGACATGATCACTTGTCCTTGTATAAAATATTTGCTTATAACCATCTTGCTGCAAAGTACCCAGCCCTTCAACTAGCTATCACACAAGGCTCTAGCTGTCCTAGATGATAAGTTACTGGGTTACTATGTTATTTTGTCCATCTTATGAAGGGGACTCATACATGTGACTGTTTATAACATGGAAAATCAAAAAGCAATGATGCATTGTGCTTTTTAAGTGGTTATATTCATTTTTTCTGTAGTCATTTTGCTCATGTTCACAATCAACTATCAGATTGCTCTTGAAAAGAATTTTTCCTCAAGAAATATTTCCTTAACTGCGTGCTTTACTTCTACTCCTTTGATATATTCATTTCAAATCTTTACACATCGGTAAAAAAGAAATCTTTACACATATATATCTTTTCATAATTCCATGGTGATAGCTTAAACTTTAGAACCCATTTAGCTGATTTTACACTGAAATTCTTCACAATTAAGATTATGCATGTTTATTGTCTGTTCCGTGTGAAACTTTATATGCTATCTTCATGAATCTAAATTAGAAGAGGGACACAATGAGGGTGCTTCAGTAACCAGGAGTGGTAACTTTTGCATCTGATCAACATTTTTTGCAATATACATTTTTGCATCTGATAACCAGGAGTTGAATCTTGTTTTTGATGTGTCATTCAATTCCAGTAAGTAACTTATGCTTGAAAAACTCTCTTTCTCCCTCCTTTTTGTAGTCTGCAGCTTCATGCTTTGAATGAATTCCTGGTGGTGCAGTTAATCAGTTAAAAATTACTTGAAAGATTGTCTGTAATATCTTTTATCATGTTTAGGCCTTAAAATTTCTGCCTGTGGTCCTACAGAGGAGTGATTAGTGTATATGATTTACCATGCTAGTCCAGATACAAAAATGTCCAATCCTTACAAGGTTATAATTATATCAGGAATGTCAGACCTTCCAAAATAGAACATATTCGAATGCTTTATGTCAAAATTACAAATAATAACTTATGTTGTTAACACAGTAGTTAACTTCAGTAAGTGTTCTAATGCCTTCCCAATCTAACTATTTGCAGGAAATTATACAAGCAATGGTTATCTAAAAGTATCATGCAATGGTGGCTTAAACCAAATGCGTGCAGCGGTTGGTAACTTCTTTCTGAATGTTGCACATATCCACTGCTATTTCTGAAATTATGCTAATTGGGTTTTTTTTAGATATGTGACATGGTGACAGTGGCTCACTTGTTGAACCTTACACTGGTGATTCCGGAGCTTGATAAGCAGTCATTTTGGGCTGACCCGAGGTACTTTTTCTTTGGTAACAAGCAATTGACTACATTTCATATTCAAGTGTATGCTAGTCAGCCATTAGCAAGTGCCATGCATGGTTGAGCTGTGCCATTCACTTCCAGTAGATGGTATATCTGGCCACAACATCACAGACCCATATGATATAGCATTGCCTTTGATACTACATCGACATGCATTTATATGCCAGTCTAGTACCATGCATTAATGTATTGGTTATGATTGGCATTATGGTCCACGATTAAGATTATCATTTTGTGTTTTTTGTCATTCTTGGCTGCAGTACTAAACATCTATATATTCTTACTGCAGCAATTTTGATGATCTATTTGATGTGAAACATTTCATCGATTCTTTAAAAGATGAAGTACACATCACTAAAAGGCTACCAAAGAAGATAAGTGGAAAGGCTTCTAGAATTTTACTTAGAATGCGTCCTGTGAGCTGGTCAGATGAGAAGTACTACTTGCAACAGGTATTGAACTTATTTATTTTTAGTATTGAACATTTGCATTTATTTCTCTTGCTTGAATGTCTCATGCAGTGGTAATAATGATGTATATGTTTGTGGCTTGTCTTAGTATGCACAAAAGCTTAAGTGGCTTTTATGCCTTTTATGTTGACTTATTCTTGCAAGATACTGCACTGCTAATATTTTAGAGTTTACCATTCTTGGTGTTGTCTCTGATTTTCTTCACATGATGCAGATTTTGCCACTGTTCAACAAGTCCAATGTGATTCATTTTAATAAGACAGATGCACGGTTGGCAAACAATCTCCCTATTCATCTCCAAAAGCTTAGATGTCATGTAAACTATCATGCATTAAAATTTACTCCTCAGCTCGAGGCACTGGGAAACAGGTTGGTTCAAATTCTTCAAAAGCGGGGATTCTTTATTGCGCTACATTTGAGATACGAAATGGATATGCTGGCTTTCTCTGGCTGCACTCATGGTTGTTCCAAGGAAGAAGCTGAGGAGCTTAAAAGTCTAAGGTTTGCCACAGTAACCCTATGTGTTTTTGAGCCTCTTGTTCAAAAATATCAATTTGGTCTTTCTGATATTTAGGCTTTTCTAAAATATTTATCATGTCTTCCTGTGGTGTTCGTAGTTTTTTATTGTAAAAATTACTCTAGCAAATACCAAATCTTGGTGTACGATAAACAGATAAAAAGATCAATCTATTTTATAAAGAATAATTTCTCTCTCTAAAGGAAAAAGAACTTGAAGCATCATACTGTTATATGGTATAAGTCTCATATCATATATCAACTAATTCGAGATGACTTTGAATTTTTACTGTTAAGTTTCATGGGATGACCATCATTCATCTGCCAAGCTCTTTTTCAATGTTTGTCTCAATCCATGCTTAGTTCTGATGAAACCATGTGGCCTGTGGCATTTGGTAAAAACTATATATATATATATATATATATATATATATATATATATATATATATATATATATATGTATGTATGTGTATATATATATATATATATACATATATGTATGTATATATATATATATATGTATGTATGTGTATATATATATATATATATATATATATGTATGTATATATATATATATATATGTATGTATATATGTATATATGTATATATATATGTATACACACACACACACATATATATGCTTGTGTAATGTATAAGCAGGTTTATATTTTTTATGTTTTGTCATAAGGTCTCTCTAGTCTTGTGAAAGCAATAGACAACTTTTTGGAAACATAATAGACAAAATATTCAGGATATTGATAAGCGTTGCCTTGAAAAGAAGAAAATGGTACAAGCAGCCTTTTTTTCTCTTTCTGTTGTAAGGTTTCAGTTGTCTTTATGCAAGCAATAGAATTATCTGGCAATAAATGTTATTTAGTGTTATCTTCTGTGTGAATTTAACATGCTGCACTTTTTTAGGTATGCTTATCCATGGTGGAGGGAAAAAGAGATAGACTCTGTAGCCAAAAGGCTGCAAGGCTTTTGCCCACTTACACCTGAGGAGACCACGCTTGTTCTCGAAGCATTGGGGTTTGACAAGGATACTGAAATATACATTGCCTCTGGTGAGATTTATGGTGGGGAAAAGAGGCTGTCTACATTACGCGCAGCATTCCCGAAGCTTGTAAGATCTTATTCCATATATTAAGTTGCTTCATTTAATTTTGAATTTTATATTTGTTTTTCTTTAGCTACCAGTTTCAAGTTAGAAGCTATCCTCCATAGGAAACTTCTGTCACTGCTTAATTAAAGTTAGTACAAAAAGTTACGAGCAACAAATATGCCATTCTCCAGGTTAGAAAGGAGATGCTACTTGACCCAGAAGATTTACGTCAATTTCAGAACCATTCATCCCAGATGGCTGCCCTTGATTATATGGTTTCTTTGGCGAGTGATGTCTTCATCCCAACATATGATGGGAACATGGCAAAAGTCGTCGAGGGACATCGAAGGTTGGTCTTTTTCTTTTGCTATTGTGTTGTAGCTGTTACCATCGGTTCACTCACAATTAACATGATTGCCTGTGTTTTGGTCTTCATAGGTATCTCGGGTTCAGGAAAACTATCTCCCTGGACCGCAGAAAATTGGTGGAGCTTCTGGATCTGCAAAACAACAAGACACTTTCTTGGGACGATTTTGCAACTTCAGTGAGACAAGTTCTTGAGAAGAGCATCGGCCAGCCAACCTGCCGAAGAGTTGTTGCCGGTAAGCCCAAGGAGGAAGATTACTTCTATTCTAACCCTCAAGAGTGCCTGACAAATGCAAATGAATGCCCTATGCCTCACAAGTCAAGCTCTGTGAAGTAAAGGTATCTCGCAGCTTGTTAGCTTCCATTTGCGAGAGCAGGCCTGCTGTGGGCAGCCAAGACTGGTGAGACACGGCGAAAGGCAGCTCATGATTTCCTTTTATTCTTATGTTCCATAGGCCTTATTCTTTTGTTCATAGGCGTTATTATTTTGTGGTGCCCGGTGCATCTCGGGTGACCTTATCGCTGTAAAATAGTTGCTCGAATTATGTTTTAGATTGCAGCTGGAGTATCTCTACCAAATTGTAGATGCTAATGAAGTTTCTGTCAAGTTGGCACTTATGGTCCAGAAGGACAATGAGCCTAATTTTGATTGCAAGAGTTTAAAAGTCACAATTGCACATCATCATATTGTGGAATTAATGATCATCATATTGTGATGATATTAAATAAAGCTTCTAATTTTGTGTACCGGTATCATATTGGTCGGGACTTGGACCATGACCGGTATCGTATTGGTGTATGGTATCATCGTATTAGTGTATCCGAATTTCAAAAATAATATTCTTAGTAGAAGTCTTTTTCTTTGAAATGCAAAAATAATATTCTTAGTAGAAGTCTTTTTCTTTGAAATGACGTCATTGGATCGAAAAGTGGATGACTATCGAGTGTCTGTCGGTTCACCTTTCGAGTAGAAGTCCTTTTATTAGAAATGATATCAATTGATGGTATCACATCCTTCCATGGGAAAAGTGGATTGCAAGAACGGAGCAAACACAACCAAACTAGTTAGTTGAGTGTCTTTATAATAGCTCGCGTTCCCAACTGCACCGCCAAACTCGTCGAGTGTATTTATAGCTCAAGTTTTTTGGCGAAAGAAAAAAAAAAATTTCATTAAGCATTAAAGTAGAACATGAAAACAGAAATATGGATGGGATGGGATGGGAGTGAAGCCGCGAATAAGACCTCTAACCCTCCCAATATCGAGTCGAGGCTCTCTTCATCGATCATGACAAATGACATATCATCTATCTAACATACCATCGATGATGATGAGAGAATTTTACTTGGTACTGCAGCAACGTCGCTTGATTCATTCCTCTTGGTTAGGCGTACAACGCCCAAGGAATGAGACCATCTAACCCATGATCATGCCAAGATACTTGTCACCCACACTTCACCTACTGTTTCCTTTTCCTTATATACCCACACTCCCCAACCTCAAAAGCATCTGCGTCCATGGAAGAATCCAACCTGTTTGGACTGCACGCCTGCTCTCTACTCGCTCTGTTTCTGCTTTCATGGGTCTTCATCCACAGGTGGAAGCAGAGACACCAGAGATGCCCCAAGACATGGCCTGTCATCGGATCAACCATCGAGCAGCTCAAGAACTACGACCGCATGCACGACTGGCTCGCCGGCTACCTCTCGGAATCGAAAACGGTGACCGTCTCGCTGCCGTTCAAGTCCTACACCTACATCGCCGATCCTGCAAGCGTCGAACATGTCCTCAAGACCAACTTCGCTAACTACCCGAAGGTGATCTCAGTCTTCGGACCGAAGCCTTTCTCGCACTGCAATCTTTCTCATGTGGATGCAAGCAATTGAAGGGGGAAGCGTATCGATCCTACATGGATGTGCTGCTCGGAGACGGCATCTTCAATGCGGACGGTGAGCTGTGGCGGGCGCAGAGGAAGACGGCCAGCCTCGAGTTCGCGTCGAAGAATCTGAGGGACTTGAGCACTCGTGTGTTCAGAGAACATGCTTTGAAGCTCTCACGAATACTATGCCAAGTTCCAGTCGATCGCGACGTCGACATGCAGGTAATCGGTGAGTCATCCATGCATGGCGTTTGGAAGCTCTGATGCAGCTGCAGCTGCTGTGGGCGCAGGATCTGTTCATGAGGATGACGTTGGACTCCATCGCCAAGGTTGGATTTGGAGTCGAGATCGGAACGCTAGCAGCTGACCTCCCCGAGAACGCATTTGCTCAGGCTTTCGATGATGCTAATATCATCGTCACTAACCGATTCATCGATCCCTTTTGGAGGATCAAAAGGCTTCTTCGCGTGCAAGGAGAGGCGCGCCTGCAGCGGAGCATCAAAGTCCTCGATGAGTTCACCTACGACATTATTCGTCGGAGGAAAGCAAAGATCAAGCTTGCACGAGCTAAGAGAAATGGAGATGAGGTAGTATGACCTGATACGCTCCTGCTTTGATCTGGTTGCCATCCTAGAACTCTGTTCTTGCTTCTGCAACAGATGAAGCATGATCTGCTGTCGAGGTTCATCGAGCTCGGCGAGGACGACGGCAGCATCTTCAGCGACGACAAGAGCCTCAGAGATGTGGTCCTTAACTTTGTGATCGCAGGAAGGGACACGACGGCGGCGACGCTGTCATGGTTCATCTACATGGTGATGACACACCCTGGTGTGGCCGAGAAGCTCCATGACGAGGTCAGGGCATTCGAAGAAGAGCGCGCCAAGGAAGAAGGTGTTGCGCTACTGGTCGAGGCTTTCGATGACAGGATGACGCAGTTTGCTGGCTTCCTCAGCTATGATTCCATGGGAAGATTGGCTTACCTCCATGCATGCATCTCAGAGACTCTCAGACTGTACCCTGCAGTTCCTCAGGTGATCGATCCCATTCCATGGCCTGCAAACCTGCACAGATAACTTGCAATCAATCTTCATCATGTAACCGTGAGTGAGAGAATGCAGGATCCTAAAGGAATTCTGAAGGATGATGTACTACCAGATGGAACAAAGGTGAAAGCAGGTGACATGGTTACCTATGTTCCCTATGTCATGGGGAGAATGGAGTACAACTGGGGACCTGATGCAGCACTGTACAAACCTGAGAGGTGGTTCAAGGATGGGATATTGCAGACCGTCTCCCCATTCAAGTTCACAGCATTCCAGGTACATCCACCATGGAAATCGAAAGCTCACTTCTCTCTCTACTTCACTGCAACAACAGTGAAACTTAGATCAGTGAAGTTTGAGCTTGAGCTTTACCTGATGATAAATGGAGGTTAAATAGGAACATTCTCTTTCTCTACTTCCACTGCAACAACAACAATGAAACTTGAGTTGGTGAAGTTTGAACTATACACTGATGATAATGGACGTTTGGGAGGAAGACTTACCGCTGTAATTTTGTGTTGATGGTTGCAGGCTGGACCGCGAATATGTCTGGGGAAAGACTCTGCTTACCTGCAAATGAAGATGACACTGGCTGTCCTGTGCAGGTTCTTCACATTCACTCTGGTGCCAAATCATACAGTGCAGTATAGGATGATGACAATACTATCAATGGCTCATGGACTAAAAGTTTATATTTCCCGACGATAATAATGTCATGAAAATGTAATAACTGCATTGCCATATGAGTAAGGACTGCAGTACAAGATCATTTCTCAGTCTCATCCTATCTACAACACAACTCTGAATCTTCCTTTGAAGACATGGCTGGTTTGAGAAGACATTCAAAGCAGAACTACAATGAACAAGCAATTAACCATAAGCCAAAACTGCATACTCTACTAGTTAGTACAAAGAGTATGATACATGCCCAATAACAGAACATACCAATTCCAAATAAACAATACTAGATATTGGTGGCAGTCATCTGAACAAGAGGGAACCGAGAAATCATGGCAACCAATCATATATGTTGATACTCGCAGTAGTCGGTCAAGAAACAAAAGATCACACGACTTGATAGTTGATATATTGCTGGCCAACTTAATACATACAATCTGATGATACGATGCACACAACAAAAAAACCCGAATTTATACCGTAACAAAAGGATGCATAAAATACTTGAAGCTCAGACTCTGACCAAGAAAAATGTTTAGGAGTAAACCCTGTTCTTCTGATCAAAATGAAAACAGCAGCCAAATGAAAGATACCCTTCTGAACCTTTGGACAGGCAATCCTCCACAGCACAAAGTGAGGGATGAAGACAATTATGTGAATTGTGTTTATTCATTCCATCTTGGTAGTCCCATGTACCATCAACCATGCTCATAGATATATCGGAATCCATATGTCCACGATTGCCGGGAAAAGAAGTCTGCTTTGATCGCTTGGTTTGTGCTGGAAAGTCTGAACATTTTGATATCTCCATCGATTTTGGAATGTGCTCAATGTGTTTCTCAAAATAAGAAGAATATTTCCGCTTTAACCCAGGATGCAAATTCAATCCTGCAAAACAATGGATTAATTATGGAAACATGTCAGAAAAAGGGGGTTTGTTATTGTCACCTCTGACATCTGACATCTGATATATATATATATATATATATATATATATATATATATATATATATATATATATATATATATATATATATATATATATATATATATATATATATATATATATATATTCTTGCTCTTCTGCTCTGGGTTTGGGCTTATTACCACTAAAAGTACTGGATATGCTAGGCTGTGCTTCGAAATCACCAAAGCAGCATAAATCTTGAGCACCACAATCACTGGATTGATTGATACTGCATTTTGAAACATGAATTATCATGAATTTAGATCATCTAAACAAGCATAGGCAGGCAAGCTGATTGTTACAAAAACAAATAGAGAAATTTAAATCAGGGAAAAACATGAAACTGAAATAACTGAGTTATGCCATCTAAGAATCACGATAAAGTCATTAGTAGCTGACTCAAAACTAACTCATACAAAAAATCATGACACCATATCACAAAAAAGACCAAGCAACTTCCAATTTTACACACTGAAATTAGCATATATCATGCTCAAATAAAAGATTGGACATTTTGCTCCCAACTGATCTTATGATCTCATAATCTCATTATGAACAAGTGTCTTTGATGGCTTCTTATCATTATGCACTCTTCGGTTTCATTTCTTTGCATGTAGAGTCCCATATGTCTTCTGGAACATGCTAATGATGTTTTCTATGAGAATATTTTTCAAACTCATACTAGTTATTCCTACAAAATCATTTTTTCAACAGAAATTTATGTCCAGACTCATGCACCTCTGCTTAACAATGTTATAAAAAGCCAATAACTTCCCTATAAGACCAAATGTACGAAAGACTAGTTCATGAGATAAAACCAGCATACACAACCTCAACCATCTAAACAGCTGCCTCATCATTGCCACACAGACCGCAAAGATTAACTTCTAAAACATACTAAGAATATAAAATAGAACAGAAGTGGTGTCTATATTTAGCTCCACTTGACTGGAATTTAGGGTAAGCCCCTTCCATACTGTTATTGAAATCAAGAACCCAGATATTTACATTCAAATAAAAACTCGTTGTACTCATGTTCTCTTTTACCAATGGTTTACAGGACCAGCCAATCCTGAAACTGATCCAGGAGAAGCTTGGCCAGGCCTGATAATGAGCCTCATTTTTCTGTTAGACCTCCCAAATTTAGAACAGTCAAGATCAATCATGTCACAGTGCATTGATCCTCAATATATACCAGTAGTTCGATTCACCCTATCAATAGAAGAACAAACAGAGAGAGGATTATTTGCAAATGACAATCCACTCTTAGTATCAACACCTTAGTAGAGTTCCAGGGTTCAAGTGTTTAAATTGTTTAAGAAATTTTCCACATAATGGTATCAACTAGGCATCTCCAATCACTAAAAAGAAAAAAACTGGGGAATAAAAAAGAAATTTCTGGTCCGATCATGTATTATGCCATTATTTACAACCATAATGAATCGAAAACAATAGTTGTGATGTGAAACTCTTGTTTGAATTGAAGAACTGCTTGTCCATTATAAATTTATAATAACTCTCATCTCCAAATTCATGAGGCACCAGTCTTGGGCAGCAATGTGATTTGAATGCATAGTCAAGATAGATAATCCAGACAGCTTTAATGGAAATGCAAAAGAAAATTTCCACTAAATGATGTTAGACTAATAGTACCATTATGTCAAAAGATGAAACCATCAATAGCAGGTCAGCGAAGAAGACAAACCTGAACATATGCTCAACAAAATCATCAATGAGTACAGGCCAAGCACCTAAAAAAATTTTAAAAAAAGTTATCCCTGCTTGATGATGTCTTCAGATTGCACATAGGAAACACATTTTGGCAGCAATGGTGCCACAATTATACCAAGAGATGATCCTAGTCTACAATTACCTTTTGGATCATAGCCTTCAAGATCTTCATTCACACATCGACTGAAAGCCAGGAGTTGTTGCCAAGTATCCTCAGATATATTATGCCGTTGGTGTTTCTGAGCTCAATCAAGGAAAACTTAGATAAAATGACATAAATAGAACTCTTAGAAATAAGCCACTATGTTAAACTATTCCAGAAAGAATACTAACTCATTTCTTTTACTTTTCAAAAGCACTATATTCCCATCTTTTGAGCAAGGTCTGCAATACCGAATGATACCGTTCGGACCAGGCGGTACGTACCAGTCCGTCAATAGATCGGTACGCGGACTGCCCGCTACCGAGCGGTAGCATTGATTGAGGCATTATCGTCGTCGATTGAGGCGTTATCGTCGATGATGACCGAGGGAGAAGAAAGAAGAGGGAGAAAGGGAAGAAAGAAATAGGAAAAAAAGGGAGAACCTGGAGATCGCCGCTCTCCTCCTCGTCTATCGACGACTTCTCATCCACGCGTGGGAGAAGAGGCATCGACGTCGCGAGGTGGAGAGAGGCGAAGATTTTTCTTTTCTTCTCTTCTCGGGCGACGTCGCCTGCAATTTTTTTTTTATTTGCAACGTCGCCTCAGCGACGACACCCCGCATAGAGGTAAACCGAGCGATATATATATATATATATATATATATATATATATATATATATATATATATATATATATATCGAGCGATAGACCGAAATATATCGCTTAGTATACAGTATCATACCATACCGAATAAGTCTCAAAATTTTGGTACGATACGAAATTTCAATCATTGCTTTGGAGTTTCACTGTTTACTTCAGAGTTCAAGTTTATTATACTCTTCTAACATTACTTTTACATTGTATATTTGCTACTACAGGAATTGTAAGACATGGTAGAATCTACATTTATATATCTAGTTATATATTTTTCTTGTATTCTACATGTATCCACAAATAGTTTATATGCCATTTACCTATGAATCAATTTATGTCCCATATGAAATTATCTTCATATATTCCTTTGATTATTTCATCCAAATCTTGCACAGTTGTTTTTGACCTGATTGACTCTTCCTACAAGACGAGACTAAGAATTTATAATATTATATTCTCTCTTCTCCAAAGAATAATCCTCATAGTAGTGTTCTATCACCTACTTTTCAGCTTCTAGAGTTTTTTCTTTGGACCCTTATCTACATCGATACCTACATGTTTTACTGTAGTTTCATATTTTCAATGGCTCTAGTTATCTCCCTGACCACTTTGTTTCCAGTGAGAAAATGAAATCTCATTACCACCATCATAAGACCAACTATAGGATGTTTTCTGCATGTGCTATGTACTCCAAGAGTGTATCCTTTAACTGGATATCCTTTACCCCTGATCTGCAGTAATTGATCCTCACTTAGCTACCATCACAGTTTTTCATTGATGCAATGAGATGCTTCTAGTTACCAATCACAATTGAATCCGGCAATCTTCATAATGCATCTAGGAAAAATAGAGGCAATCCAGTGGTGTCTCAAAGAAGCATCGATAAAGGTCTATCTTAGTGATTGTTATACATATTTTTGAGAAAAGTGGCTATATAAAACAGTAGAATGTCTAACACTAGTAAATTCACTTCAGACAGATGTGCCATATACATCGTTCATAACTGCATTCCCTTAGCGGAAAAAGTATACAATTACAATTTAAAAGTTGGGAAACAGAATGATGATAGTTTAGAAATGAAATAACATATCAAATCATTGCCATCTCTGAGAGCAACCAAACAAGCAGCCAAAATACTACATTAGAATTTGTATGTAACTTGTAAATGGTGATCAAGCACACAATACTTAGTACTTACACACCTCAACAAAATTACACCATTGATCTAGCATAAGAAACCTTCCATTCAAAATTAACCTCCATGCTGTTATGGCCTTATTTACAGCTGATAAGAAAAAAAATCACATAATGCTAAACATAGTAAAGAACACAAAATATTAAATACAGAACAATCCACAAAAATGAGCTTACTAATATTCTTCTGCCCATTTTCACGACAAATGAAGAAGACGAAATCATAAAAGGAACTGAACTGACGAGAATCAACCTACAAAATCATAGTCAAAAACCAATAATGAAAGTGACAAACAAAATACCAGGACAAAGGGTATATAACTTATAAGTCAGCACTCACAGACAAATCAAGGCATGACATAAGCCTGTAGGTGTCATTGAATAATGTCTCCCTAAATCAAATACCAGAAATTTATTAGAACGAAAGAAAGTGAAGCATATACAAAATAATTAGTCTACAGGAATATGAAATTTACACTGCATAAGGCACAAAAGCTTTGCAAAATAATCTCTTCAAGAATATTCTCATTAAAATAAAAAAGAAAACTAGATCTTTCATCTGATCATCACTACCGACACTGTTAGGATTCATTTCTACACAAATGATGCCAGTGAACCACAAGGACAGGGTCAAATGAATGAATTACATATATCTTTGACTTTGAGATAGAAAGGTATGAGAATTTACGAAGGAACATCACATAAGATAGTCCAAAATTGTTTATTCTTGGAATGCTTAAGTTAGAAATTAAAAAAATTAAATCTTGCAATAACTGAAGCATCAAAGGAGAGGTTTAATATACCAAATGTTTTAATCATATTATGGATGAGTGACTGATCCTCTAAGGATGAAATATCAAGAACATGGAAGCTTGGTTGACCGAAGCAAGTATTATGAACAGGATAGAGAATTTCAAGAAAACTTTCAAGATACCACATGGAACAAATATACTCATAAATGGTCAGAAAGTATGGGAGTGATTGAAACATAGTAGGTCCACATGATCGTGAAGTCAAAGCTGAAGCATATGCAAGTTTTCAGTATCGATCTTATGTTCAATTCTGTATAGTGGGATCAAGAATGAGTTTTGCCAAACAGAATTTGTCAACTTTAAAAACATGCAACAATGATTACCGATGCAAATTGACTACTAGAGGTAATTGTGATTCCTTTGATTCTGCTTTTGGGTCATCAGCATGGTATTTGGTGCCTTGTTTTATGGAGCGGGTTCACAAGAATTTCACAAATGCATCTCAAATTAACATGTTAATTCATTAGTAGATATGAGACATGAAACAAAATACCTTCAACATATTAGCTCTTCAAAATTATCAAAAAGTGCATATAAATATGACATGAATTTGGTTTTCAAAGTCTTAAGCATCCCAAAGAGCCAAACCTTGTTAGCACACTGTACTCCAGAGAGGTCAAAAGCGTAGCTAACAATTCCTTTGAGCTTGAAAGATGATTTCTTGACACAATATCTACATAAAAATGTTGCAATGTCCACATTATTAAAAGAAGAAACAGTTAAGAAGTAATTATCTTGAGTTGCACAAAACAATCAGAACTCATAATCCACAAAACGCACGAGAAGATTATGACCAAAGATACTCAGGAATCCAATTTTCTTCTTGCTTTGCACATTCAATAATTCACAGCTTCTTAAATAAAAATCTTTCTTTGAGATTTAAACGTGAGAGAACACAGCACCAAAAAAGAACCACTTACATAAGCAAATCTGCCACCAAAATTTTCATGCAAAGAAAAAAAAGTAATCTTCTAATATTCGAGAAGATTGCAATAAACGGGTTATAAAGCTCAAGAATGAAACACCAACTTAGCTGAGAATATATATTCAAACAAACATACCATATAACCAGTCCACTTGTATCCAATAATTTTGAAAAGAATAATATCCGACCCATCCAGAATAATTTTTTTTTCTCTTTTTTTTTTTTTTTTGCAAAGGATAAGTGACAAAGGCGGATTATAATCCCAGCACCTCGAGCACATTAATTGACACCTTAAAAAAATATATAAGATGAGATTTCGCATCCTCAATCTTGATAAGTGGGTCCAGTATGTCACCACCTGAACAAGGTGATAAAAACAAAAATTTCCAGATCAAAACAGAGTTCATCCCAACAACATAGCCAACCAACACTAGTTCATCTCTTCTCACGCTTCGTCCTATTCAATCAACACAGAAGCACTCAATTGAATTCCTGATTCTCCAAACAGTCTTCTTGCCCGGAAAAGAGATAAAAAAAGGAAACAAAATACAAAAAAAAATCCATCCGAAATAAGAAAGACAAAATTTTACGCATCAATAAGCGATAATGCTCAAAAACAACAAAAGGCAACTTTTCCCCAAATTACAACGCCAGATAACAAACGAAAAAACAAAAATCAAAGCTGTCAAGAAGGAAAATGCAACCCTTAAGACGCATCCACACGACAACAAGGTTCTTCTTCCCCACTCACCGCAGTATCTTGAGAACACTCGGAAGATGTCGAACCGCTGCGGCGCGGAGGACTCCATGGATTCCGTCAGATAGGATTCCGAGAGGAATGATCCGCACAGATTCAGACCCTGAATCGAGTGACCAAAACCATCAATCCCCTTTCGGATCGGCTCGGAGAGGAGAGGAGAGAGAATGGGAAGCAAAGCATAGGTGGGGAAGGCTTAGCGTAAGAACCAAGATCGCTCCTCACGCCTTCCGCACGTGGGAGACCAACGAAGCGAAGGATAGATAACGGGTCGGATCCTTTTTATATAGGTGGATCCGAATACTTAAAATCACGTCGGATAACCTTATTCTAAGATTCGGAATGACTTTAAATAGAAAATATAGGCACCAAAAATGTTTTTGATGTTCCAAGTAAAATGAATTAATTAATAGCTCACAACCATTTATACAATGAACTATTATTGTAATCCTCATTATTATTATTATTATTATTATTATTTATACTCAATATGATTTTAAAATATTTTATTTATTATATATTTATATATATATTTTTCAGAAACACAAAAAAAAAGAAGAAAAGAGATGAAGTTAAGAGTGGTAATGTGACACCAATCGTTAGTATATTTCAAAGAGTTCTTCCTATATTCAGAATGATTTAATCATTGTTGAATGAGTAGGTTAGTGTTTGCTTAAAAATCCATGATTACGTACGTAATCACGGATTTTAAGGTGACGTCTCTGCAAGATATGGATTTTCTCATTGTGGGGTTGACTCCCGTCGGGCATATTAATTACGATTAACAATTCAATCGACATACAAAGTGAGGATGTTAGGAATAGCATCCCAACATATCTTCTTCTATTCACAGTTTTAAGACAAATATAGCATATTTTCCTCTTTCGGAAAACAAGAGCCAAAAACTAATCTAACCGTTACAGTATGTTTCAACAGACTTTCCTAACAATTCTCTTGCATGTCTGATTACCATTTATTGATACAGACAGCATCATGTATATAACATCGTTCCCCTTGTTGCATGCATGGGTGTCTCAAACTCTACTATTTCCGATCCAAATCCCATCATACTCGCTCATCCATGGATTTCAACCGTGTGAACTTTACAAGTAACATCAATCATTAAGGGAGACGCTGAAGCTCTTGAATTAAATTGCAGGATAGAAAGGCATCCCAATTTACAAACCACCATTAAAAACATTTCGATTCAAAAACCCAAGGGAGTCCAAAAATGGTAAGATTTTCAAACATAAGTAGGTCAACCGCTACCATGAGCAAAAACAGCTGAGATTTATTTCTTGAACCCTCCTCCCTTTTTTCCACCACAGCCACGGCCACGGCCACGACCACCACCACCTCTTCCTCCTCGCCCCCTATTGCCACGGCCTCCCTTCTGATTGCTCCATGCTTTCTTATGATCCGTCACCTTATTGCCACCCGATGACAGTCGGGCTTTCATGTTGTCGGGCAAGGGCAGTATGTTGTCGACACATTTACGGAAGCTGAAGTCGTCTATTGTTTCATCAACTCGGACAACGAAGAAGCACCTGCTTTTCCAGGCCGGATGGTAGCGCACCTGGAATGCTTGGATACCTACTCCAATCTTCTTAGTGGGCTCTGGATGCCCCTTATTCAGCAAGTCATGCAACACCATGTGCTCATACTGAAAGCATAATATGTCGAGTGTGAGATGACAATTTGAGTTCCAATGATGTGGGAGAGCTGTTTTACTAGGACTCAATTACATGTAAGCATACCACAGAGAGAACTGCAAAATGAGGTACCACAATTTTCCCTAACACTACTAAAAACACCAACAGGATCACCTTAGATGGATGGACTACCAAAGCCAATTAGAGTGACATGCTTTCTTATGATACAGTATAATTATCACAATAAAATTTGATGTTGCAAAAAGAACGCAGCTTCCAGCAAAAAATATGTAAAAAGGGATGTACTAGTCACCTTTCTTTTCATGAATCACCTTAGATGGACGGAATACTAAAGCCAATTAGAGTGACATGCTTTCTTAACATGCAATATAATAGTAACAAGACCATTTGATGTTGCAAAAGGAAAGCAGCTTCCAGCAAAAAATAAGTAAAAAGGGGCTGTACAAGTTGTCTTTCTTTTCATTATGTACTGCACTGACATAAAGTAGCCAGTGAATCACCTGATTAAAGAATAGGAATGAGAAATTTGTCATGACATTTATTTTTAACCAATATGGAATCATCATGACCAGACAATTCTAAAGATTATAGACGGACCATGTTAAGTAATTCAAGCATCATTGATTTACCTATGGCGATGATTTGATCTTCATATTGGATCCAATTGACGAGAACATCTTTTCCTTATGGTAGAGCCGTAGAGGTCAAAACTCAGGCCAGAAAATCTTACAAAAGTCAAGATCTAATAACCAACTTGGGCTGGTCCTCATCCTTACTAGGTCCCACATCACTTGGGTAACCTACTAGTGGGTCCTAGAATCCGATCAACACGGAGTGTCCAACCAACACCTTTTAATTACATGACGATGTTCATCATCACCCTACCCAAATATACTCTTGATTTGATGGCAATTGGGGCACCACTTGACATGGCAATGAGACCAGGTCCTAATTGGAAGAGATGGCAGGATAACCATAACCATATGAGTGATACTTAACTGCACCCAAATCAAGTTTGGATCGGAACAAACACTGAGAGGCATAGCCTCCTTTGGCAAGAGTGTTGATGTCCTACTTAACTAAGGAATGCCAATGCATTTTCATCTTCGTAGGCAATTGAAAAAGACCTCCAAGTCCTATTTAAAGAAAAAATAATGTCTAAACATCCTTATACATGGGTTTGGTATATGTCAGGCTACTTAGAAACATATTTGA
The DNA here is from genome assembly GCF_036884655.1 of Musa acuminata AAA Group. Lineage (NCBI taxonomy): Eukaryota > Viridiplantae > Streptophyta > Magnoliopsida > Zingiberales > Musaceae > Musa > Musa acuminata. The sequence goes on along the minus strand of NC_088356.1, from coordinate 37,676,128 downwards.
AGAATGTAAAAGTACTATTATAGGAGGATCTTGTAGGAATACAAGAACAAATTTTCATTGCTCAACTTCTGTGATTGTAAGCCCTTAAATGTGATAATGAGTTTAAATGTTTATTAGGGCAAGAGAAAATTCCTTGAAGAACTATTTTTCTTTAGTTACCTTTGTTCATTGTGTGTTATTTTCTGTATATCCCACTTAATTGACCAGATGTGTGTCTTATTGGGTTGATTTGATTTCTGGCCAACTAATCGATCCAGAAAGACAGATCTGAAGCAGGTTGAGCACCTTCTGATCTAATCCAGACAAATTGGCAGCCCTAACAAATAAGTAAACAAGGCTAAGAAAAGTGGTAAAATAAATTCTTCTCAAGTAGGGATTGTAATTTCGGGCACTGGACCCATGTTGGGTATGGGTCGATATGGTGCGTTGGTAGGCACCATATCAGGAAGGGGGGAGGAATCAAAGAAGAGAAGAGATGCAGAAGAAGAGGAGGCGGTAACAAAGTGCAAACATGCTTTTCTTTTACTTAATAATCTAGTAGACTAGGCCGCGTTTTTCTCCTCTTAACATTTATCATCTACGAGTAGGTGATAGCAGAAAAAAAAATTTATACATTAACACAATCGAACAGTCAAATAATTATATTTGTCCCTTGTAAGTGGATAAAAACTAAAAGACAACAGGAACGATAGAACAGAAAAGTCATGTAAATTTTTAACGAAATCTAAACTATTTTGTACCAGACAATGAGGACAATAATAGAAAACCTTGGCATAATTCAAGAACAGTTAGTTCCCACTAATAATAGAGAAACCTCAAACTAGATTGCTAAACCCCAACAGCACCACATATCAGGGAAAATTGATGCTAATATATGCAATAATTCAAGTAAATAAAGGACTACGAATAGAATCCAATCATAACCTAAATGCAACATCCACATAACTGATAAGCAACGTAATCACTAAATAAACAAATGTGAGGAGATGTCATGCACCACCTACAAATTCTAGGCATAGAACAGTATGAAAATTTGATTGGATCGGATAAAAGAGTTTGACACTAACAATAGGGTGCCTAAAATATTGTGCTGGAAATTTCGAGTATAACAATGTTTTGTGGGGTATTCAACTCGATCTTCTACAGCAATGTGATCAACTTAATCTACATGTTTGGCAACTGCGGACTAAAGAGAGCCGCATTTCTATAAAAATAGGAAAAGCTGGAGACAGAAAAGCCAAAACGTGACCTTGTTGAGATCAAGATTTGGTGACCAGGAATGGAGCAACTTGAAGAAGTACTCGAACATCTCGACCGAGGAGGTAAAGACCTTCGGGCCGACGCTCACGTCGGAGGTTTCCTTCTCAACGTCACCTCTTCCCTCCTCCAAATCCCCTCCCCCTTCTTCTTCTCCTTTGAACTCTTTCTCGTCGTCACCGCCTCCCTCCAAATCCTCGGCCCCCTCTCCCTTCCCTTCAACTTTCTCCATCCGTTCTTCCTCGACTGATCTCGCCTTGTCGCCTACGAACGCCTCCTTGTCGTCACCGTCTCCCCCCTCCGAATCCTCACCCCTTTCTCCCTTCCCATCAAGCTTCTCCATCCTTTCTTCATCAAATGATCTCGCCTTGTCACCTTCGAACTCCTCCATATCAGCTCCCCCTTCTCCCTTCCCTTCAACTTTCTCCATCCTTTCTTCCTCAAAGGATCTCTTCTCAACCTTCGGCTTCTTCGAGACAGCGCCTTCCTCGAGTCCCTCGGCCGCCGCTTCCTTCTGTCTTCCCCTCTTCGAGCCGCCACCACCATTAACCGCCGCATTCTCGGCACCGTCGGGCTGGTCCCGGACGGGGCTCGTCTCGACTTCCATGTCTTCTTCGGCAGCCTCGTCGCCTTTGGAATGTTGGGGGTTGCTACCCGGGAGCTCTTCCGCCATAGTCGAGGTTCCGCGACCCCGAGGGAGGAGGAAGGGTTTCAGGCTGCTCGCCCTAAAAGTTGAGAGCTAAAACTTCCGAGGTGGACGAAGCCATAGTCTGAAGGGATAAATGGGCCGTAAGGCCACATTTAAGCCATTTAAAATGGGCTTCAAGCCCACAAATGAATCTCGTGGTATTGGCGGCCACTTGAAATAGGGCTTGGAATGAGTTTCTTCTCTAAGCATCAACTGAGAAGATTATTCATTCATACATTCATCAAATCAACCATAAAATATAATAATAAAAAAAAAGAAAAAATAAGACATATGTGATCCAATGCTTAACTCAAATCCTTTGTTATATAAAAATAATATAATATATAAATTAAGATTCTCTCTTAACTTAATCCATATTTAAACTTGAGCCTTTTATAATCTCTCTCATATATAAAAGGAGAATTTAAAGTTAATTGTGGCATGCATTTAATGTCCAATGTAAGATCTAACTTATGCTCAAATATAGCTGCTATATTGGGTGTAAATTCTCAATATAATTTATTGGATGATTAAGTTAGTCCTGAGTCAAGAGGAGCATTTCATGTTGCTTTATAGTCAATTTGAATTTGACTACTAATGGTTCAGAAAATATTCCACATAACATAAAATATTTTTTTTGTTAATCGATGTTGATGTGACGATCGATTATTGACAATTGAGAATTTTTTTCTTCTACCGACTAGAAGATTATGTTCCAAGTTATGATCGGAGGTGAATATTCTTTCCCCCTATCACCACACCTTTAAGCCTTTGTTGATCACAGACTAAGTTGAGTTTGGTGATCATGAAGACAGAGATTTTATCCAATGGGGAATTATGAAATCCATATTGCAATTTACAAGTTTAGGTCATTGGTTTTTCATGCATGTTTTCTTAAGCTTGAATTTACAAAAATAATTAGTTGAAATATACTAAATAAATTGGGAACAACAATATGGATCTTTTAATGATATTGAGTTTTATTAAAAATTAGTACAATTAAAAATATTTAGTTTAGCCTTCTCTCTTCCTATTCCTAATAGTTTGTCTCATATTCTTTTTCTACTTAAATAAGTAAAAGAAAAAAAAAATCATTTTGGGTATCATAAAAAAAGAGCCACATTAACAAATATATATTGCCTCAGTTTTTGAGCTTCTTTAAATAAAAGAATAAATATTCATCCAGAGAGAACATTAATTTGATTCTGACAATTGTGAGTTGACCTTTGCTCTTCCTTGCTGTTTAGGAGTCTTCCTAGCAACAGTAACTCACTTGAAGAAGGTCAGGGAAGTGTCAGTGAAGACTTGCCACGTCTGTGTTCTAGCACTATTTTACATGAAGAGATGGGCATCTAAATGCTGCATCTACTTCTATCCATCATCAAGTGTTCAACCTACACGACTTCTTGGGGTTTGCATGAGAAGAGAGACTAGCAAGGGCTAAGTAGAGTTTGCATGTTTTTTTCTGCGCCATCAAAACCTGAACTCCATTGCCAGTAAGCAGTAACAAAAGCTTTAGTAGTTGATACCGACATCCGAAGCAGTAGAGAAGTCAGATTAGGGTTCTTCCCGGTGCAACCACATTGAATGCACGCGGTAGTGTGTGGATACCTCCCTCAAGCCGACTTCCGTGGATACCGCTGAGTAAATGCACCTTGCTGTCTTCTTTTGACGATTGATGCAGCCAAAGTCTTTGTGAGGGTCAGCGGGTGTGTGTATATACCTGTGGAGAGCTTGGAAGATAGTTGTCTTTGTCTTTTGAGCTACATTGGAGAAAAGGAGCAAAAGGTGGCGAAGAGACTCTTTGTTTGTTTTCGTTCTCAAGGAAAAGGTTAAGAGAGGAGTGAGATGGGCAGACCACCACCACGCTGTGACCGAGATGGTGTGAAGAAAGGACCTTGGACACCAGAAGAGGACATAGTCTTGGTCTCCTACATCCAAGAGCATGGTCCAGGGAATTGGAAGGCTGTTCCTACCAATACTGGTGAGCCTTTTCGTTCTTCTAGTCTTGTGATCTGAATACTTGATTCGACTTAGATCGTCTTCTTTCCTTGGCAGGGCTAATTAGATGCAGCAAGAGCTGCAGGCTCAGGTGGACAAACTACCTCAGGCCTGGGATCAAGCGTGGGAACTTCACTGATCAGGAGGAGAAGCTTATAATCCATCTCCAAGCTCTTCTAGGCAACAGGTAATTGATTTGAAGCCTTAATACGAAGAGATGACATGAATCATGACTTCGTTCTGGCTACTGATTGATGACATCGATGTTATTGGAATGCAGGTGGGCAGCCATAGCTTCGTATCTACCGGAGAGGACAGATAATGACATCAAGAACTACTGGAATACACATCTGAAGAAGAAGCTTGGAACTGGCAATGATCGACAAACGAGCAGTGGGCGCCCGAGCTGCCGTTCCATCTCCAAAGGTAAGTGGGAGTGGTGTCTCCAAACCGACATCCACATGGCGAAGCGAGCTCTGAGCGAGGCCTTGTCCATGGAGAAGTCCGATGACCTACCTGATTCGATGGCCTCCTCGGCTGAGTACAACTTCAACATCAGGCCTTCGACCTACGCATCGAGCACAGAGAACATATCTCGACTTCTTGAAGGATGGTTGAGGGGCTCACCGAAGCCCGGCGTTGCTTCGGCCTCGAGTGCTTCCGGCTGCTCCATGTCGCCGGAACCGCTCGAGTCACTGTTTGGGATCAACGAGTCTATGGCGGAGACCCGAACACCGTTGTCGTTGCTCGAGTCATGGTTGTTTGATGAAAGTGTCGGACATGGGCAAGAGAGCCTTCCAGACATGGCGCCAGGTGATGATGCATGTGATCAATTCTTGTTCTAAGGGGACGTGTTTGACGTCTTCTTTGGTGTTAGCTTGAACTGATCACACTAATTTCTCCTGTTGTTTTGGTCGGAAACAAGTGTAAATTACTTGGTGTGCATGGACTCATTGGTCACATCAATCATATGAGAGTAGTTTTACTGTTCTTGGAGTTTCAGCCACCAAATCTCCAATGCTCGTCTCTGCTCAAGTTGCAGAAACAAATATAATAATTGATCTAAAACTTTTGACAGCAATTACGATCATTTTTAGGGACAATGCATCCTCACAACTATAACGATGATGATTCAACTGGAAAGAGTAAAGGAAGAGAAATAATGGACCTTTGTTTGTAGATGGTGTATTGATTACATTACATAGATTGGAATTTGGATGCTGCAACTTTGCAGTTCATGAACATTCACAGGAAGGAAGAAAAGGATCCAGGGAAAGATTAGCCTTAGAAAACAAGTTGGTCTTTAATGCACCACATGTGAAGTGTCTTCAACTTTTCCTCCTCCATTAAATGTATTTTACTTACGAGCGACTGCGGTTGCTTGCTCTTTACCATCCATGTCCAAAAGACTCATGGACGCCATGAGGCCAGAGGAACCCGAAAGCAAAGTTAGTACTGCAGCCTGGTGAAATTAAAGAATTTATTATAAAAGTGATAATGATTTTATTTATTAACGTAATATATATTTATATAAAATTAATTTTTTTTTTCAATTATATGTTTAAATTATGTTCATATATATAAAAAATATATATCATAGTGATTGATTTTTAAATTATAGATTGATTAAGGATCTAAACATATAATGAATACAAAGTTTTATTGCATATTTGTCTTTTTTACGATCCTCTATCATTCTCCTGTAAGATTGAACTTTCGTTAAAAATTATTAATATTGGAATGATGTGATTGAAATATTATACGAGTGAGAGGTTTTGTGAGGGAATCCGCTAGTTGTCAGAAGTATAGATGTGAGAGGCACGTAGTTGACGTTTGATAATTTTATCTCTAACAAAGTGAAAGTTGATGATATTGTATTTCATGCGAGAGTAGAACACAAGGTTAGAGCATAAGTAAGTAGCACTAATATTATTATAGTATATTATTAGAGTGAATTAAGAGGTGATGCCAAATTCGTATAATAGATTGATGACCTAGTTGACTTCTATAGTGGTGGTGGTGATAACTCGATATTCAATTTTAGTGGTTGATCTTGCAGGTGTATTATATTTCTTGGAACTCAAATTGGTCAGATTTATTCTAAGGAAGATAATATAGGCTAATATAGATGTTTTGTCATCAATATTGCTTGCCCAATCAACAAAGACATGAAGATAAAGAAATGAGTATTTACGAATAAGTTTATACTTGAGAGTCTCTATAAGATATCACAGGATACGTTTTAATACTGACCAATGCATAGTAGAGAGTCAGTGCATGAATTGTGATAATTTACTAACTGTAAATAAAATGTCTAGACATATAAAAGACAAATACTACAAGGAATCAAGTATTTATCTATATTGAGTGGGATCTGTAGCATAGCAGGGTTGTCATTTTATAGCTTGAGTGACTTAGTGGAGTATAATAGGGCGATAACTTCTTTAGCATTCTATATATTCATCTTTGATAATAGATCTCGAATATATATTTTTTGAGATAAAAAAAGTTCAAAATATATAAACATTGCTTTCATTCCTAGAAAATAGTTTAAGGTTTCTAGATCTTTGATAGAAAATCAATTTACTAATTGCTTATAGAATTATTTGATCTTCTTGAAATTATTATCTATGATGATAATGTCATTTACATAAACTAATAGATATATAGTACATCTCTTAAGAATAAAGAGCCATCGTATTTAGAGTTGGTAAAGTCAACTAACATAAAAAATGAGCCAAGTTCGGTATACTAGGCTCTTGGAGCTTGACAAAGTCCATGAATAGCTTTTCGTAGTTTACAAAATATAGCTTGAACATTGAAGATGAATAAAGTTAAGGTGTTACTACGTAAAGACATCTTCAGTTAAGATCCTTTGTAAGAAAGCATTATTAATATATAACTGACATATATGCCAGCCTTGAGTGATACCCAAATTCAGAATAAGTCAAATTATTATCGATTTAATAACTAGACCGAGGATTTTTATGAAATCAATATTTGATAGTTAATAAAACCCTTTAGCCACTAGATGTGTTTTGTATCTAGCAATGTATCCATTTAGGTTACGCTTAATTCGAAAGATCCACTTACACCCGATGATATTTTGTGTGAGATGAGATAATATAAGGATCCATCTGACATTGTGAAGTAGGGCATTATATTTTTCACATATGGCTTTACGCTAGTGTGAAGATTTTTAAGCTAGGGTGATCTTTGTGGGTTTAGTAGGGCAGGGTAGAGAGCTTGTGATAGTGTGAAGATTAAGGATTTGACATAGTTTAAACATACCATTTTTAGAGCATAATTATGATGTGATGTTTGGGCTCGATCATATTATTGGATTTTTTGATGATATGAGAATTGGTAAAGAGTTAGTGATATTTATACGATCAGGTTAATGCACTTCGGTATCACTTGGACGAGGAAAGGACAAAGATATCATTTATGGTGCTAAGAGTGTTGCTTTATTAGATATTACATAGTGAGTTAGTGGAGAGGTGGATGTTGAAATTGCAAAAGGGATAAGATGCTGCTGAACTAGAGTAATAAGTGAGTATGTCTAGAGGAGAACTACTGGCTAATGTGGTAAGACGTGTGCTTGAGGGGGTTTGAGGTACACATATACTTTAATAAAAATAATAGATGGTTATTGTAGTGGCTCATATTTTGAAAGAGAAATATGAACTTAATAAAAATAATATGATGTGATACATATACCTTATGAGTTTTAAGATCAAAGCACTGAAAAATATTATATTCAAGGGAGTACCTAATGAAGATGCACGACCTAGATCTTAGTGCTAATTTACGTAAAGTATAGGGGCACAACTAGGGATAATATAAGCAATCAAATATTTTAAATTTTTAAAAGTTTGAGGTTTTGTAAAATAGTCATTTAAATGATAACTGATGTTGTAAGATTGGGATGAGCATACAATTAATGAGGTGGATCATGTTGAATCTTTGATTTTGATGATAAAACTAATTAATGAGTTTATTAGACTAAATATATTTTTGAAATAAGTGATGCAAGAAATACTTCGATCACACACTTGGATTATCGAAGGACCAACTATCGAGAAGAAAAGTCGGACATTGCATTAAAAAATTATCATGCCAAAAATTGGATGTCAAGCCGAAGGATTAGTAAACATGTTAGAGATTGGACTTCGTACTGTAGGTTTAGGAATCATGCTAGAAGAATCCGATATTATGTTGGAAGATTGGATATCGTGGGAAAGTCGACGTACCAGAATAACATACATCATGTCGAAAGTTTCGTTAATGTGACATACGCATGGTTGATTTGTTAAAGTCTTGATCAAGGTCATTATGGGTCAATTTGAGTTGGTATTGGGCCGAAACCATATGAACTTGTCAAGGAAGCCATTGAGCTTGAACAAGGACCAAATTAGACCTGTTAGAAGGCTAAATCGGTGGCCTAAACCAGACTTGGGTAGTGGTACCACTAGGCTAAGTAGTTGTATAGCCCGAGTTAGTCGAAAAGTATTGTTTATGCTTTTCTGATATTTTCACGATGATACCACCTGATGGTAGTACCACCTAAGGTGATGGTAGTACCGCCTAGGCCAATGGTAGTACCACCAAAACCCCTATTTTTCACTTGGTTACAACAATAGAACCACCTAGTGCTTGTAGTAGTACCGTTAATACCTTGAAATTTTAAGAATTTAAAATTTTAACTCCATTTCTAAAGCCTTTTGGGGCCTATAAATACCCTAATTAGGCTTGGTTGATGGAGTATCTATTCCTGAGAAAAAAAAGTATTATAAACTCTTATCTTAAGTATAGCTTGAGTCTCCTCTTCCTCTTGAGTTTGATTATAATTCTAAGTTATAAGAGGTGAGAGATCTTATGTAAAAGGAGAGCATGAAGGTTATCTCTTTAACCTGAAAAAGGAAAAAATAATAACAAGAGTAGTTGATCTTCACCAATTAGAAAGAAGATCGATAGTGAAAACCGATAGCCTCGTGGGAAGAGGAATTGAGAGTGGACATAGGTAGAGAAGATTGAGTCACTATAAAATTACAACCATGCATAATTTTACCTACCCTTTTGTCACGGACAAACTTCTCAACAAGATGTTGGATGTAATGCTTATGTGTGTCCGTGTCTTTTGGCATGTTCATGCCCTGTACAGAATGTAAAGGGGCGGCCGAAGGCTTAATAGTCCCATTTTAGTTGGGTTGGTGGCCTCTTTAGGCTTGTAAATAAAGGTTGTGTCATGTGGACACGTGCGAGAGCTTTTCGGTCTGTAATGGACCATTTTACCCTTTGTTGTGCCACTGTTCAGAGCTTGTAAAGTCTGTTTGTAATTTGCATTGTCTATGAAGTGTTTTTCGGAGATGTTTGCTTGTGGATCCCGATTGAGGCGTTCTCTCTTGCCTGTTCTTTCTTTTGTTGGTCCTAAGGGACAATGGGAGTCTTCGGGGAGGCTGACCTTTGCGGACGGACACGCAAGGGTGCCGCACGACTTAGGCAAAACCAGCTAAGTCCGTGTCATATGGTATCAGAGCGGGACAAGCACTCATAGAAACACTTGACATGCAAACGTGGGGGACCTAGCGGGGCTGCGTTGAGGGCAGTTAGCACACGCGCGACCGTTTTAGGGAAAACGGGCATGGAGATGTAGGGAAAAGAGTCGCTCAGAGGAGCGGGCATCTGAGATTGGCATTCAGAGGAATGGCCAACCCTTCGCGCAAGAGGCACCATGAGAACAGGCAAGCTTGGAAGAATTTGGAGCGCACAAAGGTTGGGATGGCTGAGTTTGAGCTACGGCTCAACGTTGACAACTATACTTGATGGTGCTCTAGGCAAGCGAGGCGCTTGGCAAGAATGAGACCATCCAAGGTGGAATGAGTTGCTCAACGACCAAAAGAGTTATGCAAAGCTCACAGAGGTGAGGGGAATTGCTAACTCGAAGAATTTGGTACTCATGCATGGGCTTGTATGCGGACGACGGAATGTTCGTGGCCATCCCAAGGCGGCCGAGACTCGGCGCCATGGAGCATTGAAACTTTCTCTTCAGCATGTGAAGGATACGTCCGTAGGAGGCTGAAGTGTGCAACGAGTCCAGCATGTTGCTAGGCCTTGAGGGGTGCAGTGGGGGCTGTATTGACGGGGAGTCGCAATCTAGCAAGTGCGTTTGCAGGAGGCAGAACAATGCACAGTTTGTTCAGCAGATCGGAGTAGTCCAAGGGGATGGTGGTCTCCGAAACGAAGAGAGATGTTGCTCCAATGGGACAGTTATCCAGGAGGGATAAGTCTCAGCTCTCCAGAGGGAGAATCATGTGAGATGAACTTCACATTTTGAGGAGGAGTACCTCAATAAACAACAACTCCACGAAGCTCGATGGACTGAGCAAGCGGCGAGGAGTCGTCGCATGATCTCGCTTGAGAGAATGCATTGGTGGATGCATTGCGAGATCAAGTGGGGGAGCAACACAAATGAAGGCACACTTGGAGTCGATGTGGAGATCGGACTCAAGGGAGGGCTGACCCGTGGAATGGTGGGCACAAGGGCCACCATCGACTCAATGCAAAAACGAGGAGCGGAGCAACTTGGGTGTAACTTGGCGAAGTACCCAAGCCGCATGAAGGGAGCCAGCATAGAAGTTGGAACGTGGATCAGAGGCACAGTGCTTTCCTTAGACAGAGGTCAAGGACATGAACTCTTGCAGAAGCAAGAGTAGGATCATGTTGTTCCATGGGTCCTTCTTTCTGACGGAGCGGACTCATCTTGCATGGTGCCAAAGACGAAGGGAGCTTCGGGGCACATGCACCTTATCTCGGAGAAGCATTTGGGGGAGGAACTAAGGCGACTCAATTTGCATAGGCGAAGTTGAGTTTAGAAGACCTTAGCACGGGGCAAGAGGACGCAGAGGCGGGTACTCTTGAAGATTATGCCACAGTGTTGCCATTCAAGTTGCCATGAAGGAAGCAGTGCACAGCGGAGATTGTGCTGGTAGGGGCAGAGTCCCAGGATCCAGACAATGGTGCACAAATTACAGTGAAGTCGGTCGACTTCGGGAGCTACTAGGCGACGGACTGTCCTAGAGCGGTACTTCATCTAGGTGTGACCCAAGAGTGGGTGGATGAAGGTCGATTGCCAAAGGAGCGAACAAAATCGAAGGTGGAGGAGACCCTGCGATGTATTGGCAGAGGCCACACATGGAGGGTTCACAATTCGAGTTTATTCCACAAGGATCAGAATGCAATGGAGATGTCACCAGGAGGCGACAGGGTGCAGCGGATCGTGGTGGAACAGTTCGTGGCAATGCGACACACACAATCTGGTCCCATGAGGGATGAGATCATATGGAGGTATGATCGGGAGCTACTGGGAGCTCCGCTTTGGTGAACAACACGACGGCAAGAAGGGCTATGGATTCAAGGAGTGAAGGCTATGGTACCGCAGAGGCGGGTCTTCCGGGCGTGCACCGAATTTTGCATCGGATGAAAACCTTGGTCATCAGCATATGGGGGCTGGGTTCCACCAAGGGAAAAGTTCGTATGCAAGTACCAGGGAGTCCCATGGGAGGGACTTGATCATGCAGAGGTATGATCGAAGCAGCTGGAGAGTTGGACTGCTCCAGAGCTCATATTCGCTTAAGGGAGCCCGACAAGTCAGAGGACAAGGTCGAGTAAGCGAACATTGCTACCAAGGAAGCTAAGGAGAACAGAATTGGTGCAAACCCTACAACGCGATGGCAGAGGCCATGCATGGGAGTTGCAGTCTGTCTTTCCATCGACCAAACAGACTGCTTGGAGAACACAGAGGTGTTGAAGCAGGGGGTCGAAAGGGGCGAGGAAGCGACGATGAGTCCAGAGGGACTTAGCTACCCAAAGTCAAGCAATCAGTTAGAATGGAGGTGGACTCAGAGGAGTGCCACGGAGACATCTCTACTGATCGTGAAGAAAAGGGATTCAGATGCGAGGCGACGGATAGTAGGGCCATGGGCATGGCAGCGCTATGGTACCGCAGAGGCGGGACTTCCGTCAAAGTCATTGATCCCTTGCTCTCACGGAGGGAGAGCGCTTGGTCGTGAAAGGGGCCGAGGAGGTAGAGCATGCAGAGGCAATCTCCAAGTACCGAGACAAGGCTGAAGGGCAGAGGCCAAGAAACTTCGTAAGACCGGTGTCTACAAGTTTCTCATCAAGATAGCCGTAAGTGAAGGACTTCGGGTCATGCAAGAGTGCACGACCAAGGAACGAAGCAGGCAGTACGCGGTGCTGTACCTTTGCTACTCAGTGGAGTAGGCGGCAGGGTTGATGGAGAAGACGTTACAATCCCAGAGGCGACCTCATCTATCAGAGAATTACTCCAAGTTGGGGTGACAACTTCCTGCATTCCAGAAGTTCAATGGCATTGAGAAGGTGAATCACAGTAGCTAACTCAACGCAAGGAGTGCAAACACTTCAGGTGCTTCAGAAGTGTGAGCAAAGAGCAGGCGAAGGCCAGTAACCAGCTCGATGCATGAAGTACAACCTCGAGGAGGCGGGCGAAGTCAAGTAACCTTTGCCTTCTCAACTCTTAAGAGAATGGGAGAAACCGAGTACCCCAGTTCTCTTATCTATCCAGCAGAGGAGCTCTGCACAAGTTCAAAGACCCTTCGAAGATAATGGAAGACAATAGTTGTCAAATCCTCACCAACGGTGATCAGTGCTACTGAGAGTAGATTGTCCGCCTCATTTTCCAACGAAATGCCAATCGAAAGCGGAAGTGATGCGAACCTACTTGGATGTGACAACTAACTAAAAGAAGAGTCAATGAGCAGATTTTGTGGAGGAAGGACCCAAAACTTCAGAAGTTTGCGAGGCGATGCTCGTTAAAGCTCCAACAAGCATCCACCCAGTTCAAGCAACATGTGGAAATTTTGAGAAACTGGCGCAGTAAGAATGGTCTTTTCCTTCATTTGGTGGATCCGCAGGAATCAACGTGGATCAACACAACTCAGCCAACCCCACACCAGAGTCAGAGTCATTGGCGAGTTGAAGCAGCATGGCGGATCAAAGGTTCGACTACTCAAAAACAGCAGCGGAGAGCAGCTGGGAGCCAGGAGGCGCATTGCAGCTGGAGCAGAAGATTGAAGACTCAGCAAAGGCGAAGAGTTGCAGTGTTCACAAAGGCTTCGACGAGGACGTCAAAGGGATAAGTGGGGGAGAATGTCACGGACAAACTTCTCAACAAGATGTTGGATGTAATGCTTATGTGTGTCCGTGTCTTTTGGCATGTTCATGCCCTGTACAGAATGTAAAGGGGCGGCCGAAGGCTTAATAGTCCCATTTTAGTTGGGTTGGTGGCCTCTTTAGGCTTGTAAATAAAGGTTGTGTCATGTGGACACGTGCGAGAGCTTTTCGGTCTGTAATAGACCATTTTACCCTTTGTTGTGCCACTGTTCAGAGCTTGTAAAGTCTGTTTATAATTTGCATTGTCTATGAAGTGTTTTTCGGAGATGTTTGCTTGTGGATCCCGATTGAGGCGTTCTCTCTTGCCTGTTCTCTCTTTTGTTGGTCCTAAGGGACAATGGGAGTCTTCGGGGAGGCTGACCTTTGCGGACGGACACGCAAGGGTGCCGCACGACTTAGGCAAAACCAGCTAAGTCCGTGTCACTTTGTTAGGAACAAGTTGGCACAAAGAGGGGGGAGGGTAAATTAGTGCAGCGAAAAACTTTCGACGATTTAAAATGACGTTCATATGATAAAAATGATTTTGACATAAAAGCCGATTTAGAAATTGCTTTAACTTAGATTAGGCAAAATGCAGTTAAAGTAAAGCTATGGAGGTAGTTTGCAGTTAAGATAGAGAATAGAAAGTAAATGCAAACCGAGATTTAGAGTGGTTCGGTCAATCTTGATCTACATCCACTTTTGGCTTCCTCTTTCGATGAGGTCACTAACGTCCACTAGAGGCCTTCCTTCAATAGGCGAAGGCCAACCACCCTTTTACAGTTTCACTCCTTTTGATGGGCTTAGGAGACAACCCTTACAGAATTTCTCTCCTCTCTTGAAAGCTCAAAACTTGGAAGAAAAGAGGGAGGAGAACTTCTAGCCTTTACAACAATTTTGCGCTCTAAAAATCACAGAATAAGATTGGATTTTTGGTGTCTTTGGTTGCCCTTTCATGCAGGAAAGGGTGAGGTTTATATAGGCCCCAAACTGGTTTGAATTTGGAGCTCAAAAGTGTCTTTCCCAGATTTTCGGGGTCCTAGCGGTACTACCTCCTGACTGGGGCGGTACAACCGGCTGGCAGCTCAGAGACTGAGCCTCTAGGCGGTGCCACTGCCTGACAGGGGCGGTTGCATCGCCTAGTCTCGCTCGAAGACTGAGCCCAAGTGTTGCCACCGCCTGACTAGGGCGGTTGCACCGCCTAGATTTCCTGGGAGACTATCTCTTGGGCGGTGCCACCACCTGGCAGGAATTCTAGTCTGAATGGGTTGATCCATTCGGCCTAATTTGGGTCTATCAAGGGCCCAATTGCCCCCAGATTAAGTTAATGCGATCATCTCCCATTCCTAACTTAATCTACATGCTAACTACGATATTTCTTAAGACTTTTATTGCAACTTGCTCCGGTGCGTCAATCGCTTCTTCCGGCGAACTTCCGGCGAACATCCGACGAACCTTCGGCAATGCTCCGACGGACTTCCGACAAACTCCTGGACTTGCGACGATCCACTTGGCGAGTTTCGACGAGCTTCTTTGGCAAGCTCCTGGACTTCTCGGATTTGTTCACACAGAACCTCCGACGACCGTCTGGACTTCCATCGAACTCTCGAACTCCCAACGTGATCATAGTCTCGACTCCGGCGCAACTCTTGCTGCATGTCTTACTTCCATCATAATTAATCCTGCACATATAAAACAAAACTTCGATCGAGATAATTAATCCTAAGCAATTAACCAAGTTGTCTGGCATGTCATTGGTTTCTCGACGCTTCGTCCGATTATTCGGCGTATCATCCTCTCCTGCGGCCTATTGCCCAATCAGCCAGTTGACTCTGCAACTCCGATATCCTTGGCACAATACCCACTCTTCTTGGCCCGATGCCCGAGTCTACGGCTCGAAGCCTTCCGTCGATATGTCGACGATCCATCGGCCTGACGTCCAATTTTCTGACATGTTTTACTGCTTTAATTGTCTCATCCCGATCGAAGCATCTTGCGTCATTCAAAACGCAGATTAAAACATAAACGCAATTATCAATTGGTTTCATCATCAAAATACGAGATTCAACAATCTCCCCCTTTTTGATGATGACAACCAATTGATGACGGAGTTAAACTTAACTCCCAGAGTTTAAACAAACTCCCCCTATCAATATGCCATATTGATAGAACCTTGAATTCAAACTGAATTCA
The DNA here is from genome assembly GCF_036884655.1 of Musa acuminata AAA Group. NCBI lineage: Eukaryota > Viridiplantae > Streptophyta > Magnoliopsida > Zingiberales > Musaceae > Musa > Musa acuminata. The sequence goes on along the minus strand of NC_088356.1, from coordinate 37,660,797 downwards.
AGTTATTGCAATATTCATCATGAATACTTGCAACACGTCATCATGAACATATGCATAAACTTATGCATAACATCATACTTCTTCTCTTTTGTCATCAACAAAAAGGAGAAGTCCAACTTTAATGTGTTTGTAGTATTAATTCAACTTATTGCATGAAAAATATAATATCAAGTTTTATCATCATGCAGTTTTGAAGCTAGAAAATTTAGTAAGTGTTACATCATGCTTAGAACATTCAAGCTATCAAGTTTTACAAATGCAAGTTTTACAACATACAAGATAGCATTTTTGCTTCTTTTGAGATAGCAACTTCTACCTCATGCAAGCTAGCAAATTAGAGATATTGAAGAAGACAACTCTTGTTTCTTGAAATATGTAAATTTTGTCAACTTTGCTAGATGCGCAAGTTAGCATGTTTTACTTCTTGAGATAGGTAAGATAGCACTTTTGTAATTTTTGTTTCTTAAGATGTTCAAGATAGCAAGCTCGTGCAAGCTATCAATGTTACAACATTTTAGAACATGCAAGCTAGCAATTTAGAGATATTCAAGAAAGAAACTATTGCCTCTTGAAAAATGCAAGTTTGCTAGATGTGCACATTAGCATGTTTTGCTTCTTCTTGAGATTTCAAACTAGCAATTATCGGTAATGTTCAAGATAGCAATTTCTTCTCTTTTGAGAAGTGTAATTTTTGCTTTCATCTTGAATTGTGCAAGCTAGCTAGTTTACCTCTTTTCATGATGTCCACGCTAGAAATTCTTGCTCCCCCTTTGTCATTGTCAAAAAGAAGGGAAGACCCTTATATCAATTTTCAGATTATGACAAAGGTAAGTATCAATCTTATTTGTGCATCATTATATATTCAAATTAAAACAAACATAATTTCAAAAACCTTATTTTTCATGCACGATACCGAAGAATAAATCAATCATCTTTAATGAGCATATCATACATGATACTCAAACATTAAAATTTTTAAGCATTTATCAACATGTTGATCATAATACCAAACATTCATCATTTAAAGCATTCATGATACACATCATATGTAATACATCATGTACATCATTGTCATAAGTATTGCATGCATCATTTCAAATTCATGAATATTTCATCATTGAATGCATCATACCAAATCATAAAATCATCATTAATGCATGATTCCAAATCATCATTTATTTCACATCATGATGGTACCAATTTTATCAAATTACATCCTACCATTCATGATCGAAACTTCTTATTTGTATACATCAAAATAAATTAATGAATAATTCATGTATTCATATCATCACATAAGGAATATCAAGAAGAATTATTAGGTGATGAGATGTATTTCATTCATTCATAGATTTTACATAACAAAATTCAAGTCATAAGCCTTAAAAGATGTCATGAGAGAACATATAAACAATCTTGATTTATAAAATGAATATTCAAGTTATAATTTCGAGAAATCAAGAGAAACCGTGATTCATTTTAACAAATCTCCTCTTAAATAAATAACATAAAGAATTCTTAGGAGATCATGAAAATGATAGAATTCATTCAATCTTGTAAGAGAATAAGATATTAATTCATGCATATAAAATCTTGATTTAAGCATAAGAAATCTTAATTTATAAATTTCGAAAAATTAAGATAAAGCTCATTTAAATCATCAAATCAAGATCAATAATTTTCAAAAATGAATTGTTAGGATAAAGAAAATCTGAAAATAAAATTTAACACTTTCATGCATTTGGACATGGTTTTGCTATAGATTTTCAAATACAATCATGAAGATAAAACATGCTCATGATCATGAAAATTTTTGTATCCAAAACACATAATTTTCAACATGTTATTAAGGCATGTAATAGTGTAAAATTCTCATTATAGCAATTATATCCTACCATGCATGATCAAAATTTCTCCTCATTTTATCATATTTAACATGATTGAACCATTGAACATGATTCATATTTAAAATGTGTCTCATGTCATAAGTATGAATCAAGCATTTGTGAAATCCGAAATCATCCACAAAGTCACATTCAATAAATTCAAACATGACAAGCATAGATTTATTGAAAAGTCGATAAGATAGAGGATCACATTTCGTTTTTATAAATTTCTACTCATGTGATTTGCTTCTTATAAGCATGCCTTTACCTTTAATAAAACAAGTGTCAACATTTAAGATGGAAAGATAAATTTCATAAAACAAATCATCGAGCATGATTCCATGTTAACATCCTTTTAATATCTTGATATTCATCATCAAGTATGATTTCAAAAAGTATATTCGAGAGAAATCATTAAGACCAAATGCATGATACACTCATTTATTTTCATGTTTATTTCATGTGAGGGTATTCAAGTCTTTTGTGAAAATATGTATCATCATTTAAAATCGAAACATAAGTTTTGTCATGAAACCGTCAAGACCAAACACATCATGATATCACATCTATCTTCAAAAGACTATCAAGAAATTCATACATAGATGTACATGCACTATGTCATCTTAATATGTCATGAGAATGTCATCTTAATTCGTTATAAAAACGATTAGACCACAAACATGTTAATCTAAAATGAGAGTTTCAAATCAATATTTACTTCAAACACTCATGCATGACATAAAATCATCATGATACACATGCATGGATTAATCCTAAGCATTATCACATATCATATAATTATCATCCCTAATGTTGCATACATCATTCAACATTTCAAAACATAACATGCATGAAACCTTAGCAATATACTTTTTATGATCAAATTTTTAATATTTCAAAGATGCTAAAAAGAAAAACATGATATAATTTTTGAAAAATAATTTTTTATTTCCTATTCCTACTATCTAAATTAAGCACTCATGAAAAACTTCAAGAAATTTCAAAATAATTTAAGAGAGTTGAGTTACTTACCTTGTAGTCGAAGCCCGTCAAAGCCCAATTCGCTGTTTCACCTTTGGAAGTTCTTGATTCATCCTTGGTTGCCTTCCTCTTCTTTGGCCTCTTCCTCCGTTCAAGTTCATTGTTTATTTTAGATTTTTGTTTAATAAACTTAGTAAGATTTAGTGTTCGAAGTTCAAGTTCATTATTTTCCTCATCACTTGAGTCATCGCTCAAGTGGTATTCATTTGTCTGGAATTCCAAATCCTTCCTATTCTTTGGAAGGTGATTCAAGTGCTCATCGGGTTCAAAATGTTCCAAAAGTGTCATTTCATAGGTCATTAATGACCCGATTAATTCTTCTAATGGAAAATCATTTAAATTTTTTATATCTTGTATTACGGTTATTTTAGGATCCCACCTTTTTGGAAAGGATCTTAAGATCTTGCTTACGAGATCAAAATTCGAAAAAGATTTAATAAGAACTCTTAGATTATTGACGACATCCGTGAAACGGGTGTACATGTCGCCTATAGTCTCGCTTGGTTGCATTCGAAAAAGCTCAAAATCATGCAATAAAATGTTAACTTTTGAGTCTTTGACTCTACTAGTTCTCTCGTGCGTGATTTCAAGTGTTCGTCAAATATCAAAAGCCGTTTCGCACGTAGAAATCCGATTATACTCATTTTTGTCCAAAATGCAAAATAAGGCATTCATAGCCTTTGCGTTTAAAGAAAAGTACTTCCTCTCCAAATCCGACCATTCGATCATCGGTTTAGAGGGAAGTTGAAAACCGTTTTCAATAATATTCCATAAATCCAAATTCATAGAAATCAAGAAAACTCTCATTTGAGTTTTCCAATAAGTGTAGTCCAATCCGTTAAACAATGGTCGACGAACAACCGATAAGCCCTCTTGAGGGGGGGGGGGGGGGGTGGTTGAATTAGTGCAGCGGAAAACTTTCGACGATTCAAAACGACGTTCGTACGATAAAAGCGATTTCGGTATAAAAGCCGATTCGAAAATTGCTTTAAATTAGATTAGGCGAAGTGCAGTTAAAGTAAAGCTATGGAGGCAGTTTGCAGTTAAGATAGAGAACAGAAAGTAAATGCAAACTGAGATTTAGAGTGGTTCGGTCAATCTTGACCTACATCCACTTTTGGCTTCCTCCTCCGATGAGGTCACTGACGTCCACTAGAGGCCTTCCTTCAATAGGCAAAGGCCAACCATCCTTTTACAGTTTCACTCCTTTTGACAGGCTTAGGAGACAATCCTTATAGAATTTCTCTCCTCTCTTGAAAGCTTGGAAGAAAAGAGGGAGGAGAACTTCTAGCCTTTACAACACTTCTGAGCTCTAAAAATTACAGAGTAAGATTGGATTTTTGGTGTCTTTGGTTGCCCTTTCATGCAGGAAAGGGTGGGGTTTATATAGGCCCCAAACTGGTTTGAATTTGGAGCTCAAAAGTGTCTTTTTCCGGATTTCTGGGATCCTGACGGTACTACCTCCTGTCTAGGGCGGTACAACCGCCTGGCAGCTCAAAGACTGAGCCTTTGAGTGGTGCCACCGCCTGACAAGGGCGGTTGCACCGCCCAGTCTTGCTCGGAGACTGAGCCCAGGCGGTTGCACCACCTAGTCTCGCTCGGAGACTGAGCCCAGGCGGTGCCACCGCCTGGCAGGAATTCTGGTCCGAATGGGTTGATCCATTCGGCCCAATTTGGGTCTATCAAGGGCCCAATTGCCCCCAGATTAAGTTAATGGGATCACCTCCCATTCCTAACTTAATCTAATGCTAACTACGATATTTCTTAAGACTTTTACTACAACTTGCTTCGGTGCATTAATCGCTTCTTTCGGCGAACTTCTGGTGAACATCCGACGAACCTTCGGCGATGCTCCGGTGGACTTCCGACAAACTCCTGGACTTGCAACGATCCACTTGGCGAGTTCCGACGAGCTTCTTTGGCAAGCTCCTGGACTTCTCGGATTTGTTCCCACAGAACCTCCGACGACCGTCCAGACTTCCGTCGAACTCTCGAACTCCCAATGTGATCACAGTCTGGACTCCGGTGCAACTCCTGGTGCATGTCTTACTTCCATCGTAGTTAATCCTGCACATATAAAATAAAACTTTGATCGAGATAATTAATCCTAAGCAATTAACCAAGTTGTCCCGCATGTCATTGGTTTCTTGACGCTTCGTCCGATTATTCGGCGCATCGTCTTCTCCTGCGGCCTATTGCCCAATCGGCCCGTTGACTCTGCAACTTTGATATCCTTGGAACAATACCTGCTCTTCTTGGCCCGATGCCCGAGTCCACGACCCAAAGCCTTCTGTCGATATGTCGACGATCCATCAGCCCGACGTCCAATCTTCTGACATATTCCTCCGGCACAACATGATTTTTCCTGCTTTAATTGTCTCATCCTGATCGAAGCATCCTACGTCACTCAAAACGTAGATTAAAACATAAACGTAATTATCAATTGGTTTCATCATCAAAATACGAGATTCAACAATCTCCCCCTTTTTGATGATGACAACCAATTGATGACGGAGTTAAACTTAACTCTCAGAGTTTAAACAAACTCCCCCTATCAATATGCCATATTGATAGAACCTTGAATTCAAACTAAATTCAAGTCATTGAAATATTCATTATGAATACTTGCAACACGTCATCATGAACATATGCATAACATCATACTTCTCCCCCTTTTTCATCAACAAAAAGGAGAAGTCCAACTTTAATGTATTTGTAGTATTAATTCAACTTATTGCATGAAAAACATAATATCAAGTTTTATCATCATGCAGTTTTGAAGCTAGAAAATTTAGCAAGTGTTACATCATGCTTAGAACATTCAAGCTATCAAGTTTTAGATATGCAAGTTTTACAACATACAAGATAGCACTTTTGCTTCTTTTGAGAGAGCAACTTCTACATCATTCAAGCTAGCAAATTAGAGATGTTCAAGAAGGCAACTCTTGCTTCTTGAAATATGTAAATTTTGTCAACTTTGCTAGATGCACAAGTTAGCATGTTTTGCATCTTGAGATAGGTAAGATAGCACTTTTGTAATTTTTGTTTCTTAAGATGTTCAAGATAGCAAGCACTACATCTTGCAAGCTAGCAATGTTACAACATTTTAGAACATACAAGCTAGCAATTTAGAGATGTTCAAGAAAGCAACTCTTGCCTCTTGAAATATGCAAGTTTGCTAGATGTGCACGTTAGCATGTTTTGCTTCTTCTTGAGATATCAAACTAGCAATTATCGGTAATGTTCAAGATAACAATTTCTTCTCTTTTGAGAAGTGCAATTTTTTGCTTTCGTCTTGAATTGTGCAAGCTAGCTAGTTTGCCTCTTTTCATGATGTCCACGCTAGAAATTCTTGCTCCCCCTTTGTCATTGTCAAAAAGAAGGGAAGACCCTTATATCAATTTTCAAATTATGATAAAGGTAAGTATCAATCCTATTTGTGCATCATTATATATTCAAATTAAAACATACACAATTTCAAAAACCTTATTTTTTATGCACGATACCGAAAAATAAATCAATCATCATTAATGAGCATATCATGCATGATACTCAAATATTAAAATTTTTAAGCATTTATCAACATGCTGATCATGATACCAAACATTCATCATTTAAAGCAGATACACATCATATGCAATACATCATTTACATCATTGTCATAAGTATTGCATGCATCATTTCAAATTCATGAATATTTCATCATTAATGCATGATTCCAAATCATCATTTATTTCACACCATGATGGTACCAATTTTGTCAAATTACATCCTACCATTCATGATCGAAACTTCTTATTTGTATACATCAAAACAAATTAATGAATAATTCATGTATTCATATTATCACATAAGGAATATCAAGAAGAATTATTAGGTGATGAGATGTATTTCATTCATTCAAAGAATTTTACATAACAAAATTCAAGTCATAAGCCTTAAAAGATGTCATGAGAGAACATATAAACAATCTTGATTTATAAAATGAATATTCAAGTTATAATTTCGAGAAATCAAGAGAAACCGTGATTCATTTTAACAAATCTCCTCTTAAAAAAATAACATAAAGAATTCTTAGGAGATCATGAAAATGATAGAATTCATTCTATCTTGTAAGAGAACAAGATATTAATTCATGCATATAAAATCTTGATTTAAGCATAAGAAATCTCAATTTATAAATTAAAAAAAATCAAAATAAAGCTCATTTAAATCATCAAATCAAGAGCAATAGATTTTCAAAAATGAATTGTTAGGATCAAGAAAATCCGAAAATAAAATTTAACACTTTCATGCATTCGGATATAGTTTTGCTATAGATTTTCAAACACAATCATGAAGATAAAACATGCTCATAATCATGAAAATTTTTGTATCCAAAACACATAATTTTCAACATGTTATTAAGGCATGTAATAGTGTAAAATTCTCATTATAGCAATTATATCCTATCATGCATAATCAAAATTTCTCATTTTATCATATTTAACATGATTGAACCATTAAACATGATTCATATTTAAAATGTATCTCATGTCATAAGTATGAATCAAGCATTTGTGAAATCCGAAATCATCCTCAAAGTCACATCCAATAAATTCATACATGACAAGCATAGATTTATTGAAAAGTCGATAAGATAGAGGATCGCATTTCGTTTTTATAAATTTCTATTCATGTGATTTGTTTCTTATAAGCATGCCTTTACCTTTAATAAAACAAGTGTCAACATTTAAGACGGAAAGGTAAATTTCATAAAATAAATAATCAAGCATGATTCCATGTTAACATCCTTTTAATATCTTGATATTCATCATCAAGTATGGTTTAGAGGAAAGTTGAAAACCGTTTTCAACAATATTCCATAAATCCAAATTCATAGAAATCAAGAAAACTCTCATTCGAGTTTTCCAATAAGTGTAGTCCAATCCGTTAAACAACGGTAGACGAACAACCAATAAGCCCTCTTGAAAGCCATGAAGAGCCATTTCTCTCGGGTGTAAATTCGAAATGAGAAATACCAGGCTTTGATACTAATTGTTAGGATCAAGAGCACTAAGAGGGGGGGGGGGGGGGGGGGGTTAAATTAGTGCAGCGAAAAACTTTCGACGATTTAAAACGATGTTCGTATGATAAAAGCGATTTCGGTATAAAAGCCAATTCGAAAATTGCTTTAACTTAGATTAGGCGAAGTGCAGTTAAAGTAAAGCTATAGAGGCAGTTTGCAGTTAAGATAGAGAACAAAAAGTAAATGTAAATCGAGATTTAGAGTGGTTCGGTCAATTTTGACCTACATCCACTTTTGGCTTCCTCCTCCGATGAGGTCACCGACGTCCACTAGAGGCCTTCCTTCAATAGGCGAAGGCCAACCACCCTTTTATAGTTTCACTCCTTTTGATGGGCTTAGGAGACAACCCTAACAGAATTTCTCTCCTCTCTTGAAAGCTCAAAACTTGGAAGAAAAGGGGGAGGAGAACTTCTAGCCTTTACAACACTTATGAGCTTTAAAAATCATAGAATAAGAATGGATTTTCGGTGTCTTTGGTTTTCCTTTCATGCAGGAAAGGGTGGGGTTTATATAGGCCCCAAAATGGTTTGAATTTGGAGCTCAAAAGTGTCTTTTCCTGGATTTCTGAGGTCCTGGCGGTACTACCTCCTGATTGGGGCGGTACAACCGCCTGGCAGCTCAGAGACTAAGCCTCTGGGCGGTGTCACCACCTGATAGGGGCGGTTGCATCGCCCAGTCTCGCTCGGAGACTGAGCCCAAGTGGTGCCACCGCCTGACTGGGGCGGTTGTGTTAGGATCGGAGCGGCACTAAGAGGGGGGGGGTGAATTAGTGCAGCGGATTAAAACGTTGGTTTCGACAAATCTTTCGTACGATAAGAACGGAACTTGAAAAACTTAACTTGAAAGCGTATTCTTAAAGTTGCGCAGCAAAGGTAATAAGGAACTAAAGCATGTAAGAAGGTTTGCAGTAATGTAAATAGCAATAATGAAATGCAAACCAGAGATCACGCCGATTTTAGAGTGGTTCGGTCAAATGACCTACATCCACTTGCGAGGCCCCTCTTCGATGAGGCTCCCACCTTTCACTAGCAAATCTCTTGAAATGGAAGGGCAAATACCCCTCTTACAACCTTTTACAAGCAGTTCAACCTCTTACAAATTTTCAGCAAGAAAGAAGGAGGAGAACTCTCTAGCAAATTGAAAACAAGAAAGGCAAAGACTCTTCTAAGACTTTTCTCTCAATCACTTGCTGCTCAAAAAGTTGTATTCTCAGCTGAGACTTGAGGGGTATTTATAGGCCTCAAGAGGATTCAAATTTGGGCTCAAAAAATTTGAATTCTCTTATGTTCCCGATGCTGGTGGTGCCACCGCCCAGCCAAGCGGTGCCACCGCCCAGCCCAGGAGGTGTCACCGCCCAGCCAGGCGGTGCCACCGCCTGGCTCTCCGATTTCACTGGTTTGGCTTAATTTTAACCCAAACCGAATCTGACTTTGGGCCCAGTTGGCCCCTAACCAGGATATAGGATTATCTCTTAATCCTAATCCTAATTACAAGTGAACTACATAACAAAAACACATCCTAAGCAAGCTTTCAACCGCGAACGTCGAGTCTTGTTTCGGCGAGCTTTCCGACGAATTCCCAGCAAGCTCCCGAACTTGTGATGACTTTAACGAGTAGCCGAGCCTTCTCGGTGATCTCCGTGAACCTCCGACGATCTCTTCGGCGAACTTCCAAAAATTCCGATAGGTTCCCGATTTCTTCTCGATTGGTTCCGGCAACATCTCCGACGATTCTTCGGACTCTTAAACGTCCATCGAACTTGACTCCGGTATACTTGCTTTGTGTTTTCTGGTTATCGTAGTTAATCCTGCATACTTAGCTCAATAATATGGATTAGATCAATTAACCCATCAATTGATTTTATCATCAAAATCCGAGATTCAACAATCTCCCCCTTTTTGATGATGACAATCAATTGATGACGGAGTTAAACATAACTCTCCCTATCTATATGCCATATTATGAGAAGATGAAAACACTTGAATTTCATCCATTGAATTCAAGCATAAACCGATAAGTTCTAACCGTAGAACTTATCGTTATTCTCATTAAGCAATAGTAAATGCGAAACTTCGATGAAAATCATAAGTCAAATGATATGGGATGATTTTTACTACGATAGGAGATAAAGATTTTCAATATAAATTTCATGATATAGATGTAAGGCATGCTTTCAATATGATCAATCAATCTTGTGATATTTTCAAGGATTTTGCAAGGCATATAAGACATTCATATCACACAAGTTTTTGTAATTCATATAAGTCATGCTATCGATATGGTGTAAGTTATCACTTAGTCATCACTTCTCCCCCTTTGTCATCAACAAAAAGAGACAAGCCAGCTAATTGATGATCATAGAATTCGCTGAAAATGATCATTGAATCATTAAAAGAGTTTAGCATTTAATAGTAAACAAAATTCATCATTCAAATTTGCCAGAAATAATTTATCCAAAAGAAATCATCATTTATGCAGATCAAAACAATAGTTATCTAAAAGGAAGGATCAGTTATCGTTCAAACGATGACAAACTTTGAACTTGTTGTTAAAAGTAAACAGAACAGAATAAAAAGATACATCAATTTAATCCTTAGGAGGTAATCCACAGTGCTGATACATGATATCTATTTTTTCATTCATTTGTCGTAGTGTCTTCAAAATTTTAACTTGTTGATTTTGAATTTGTTCTTGCTGTGATTTGATCTGAGACAGTTCCGCCATAATGAGATCTTTAGAGGAGGAAACAGGAGCTGAAGGTGCTGCGCCAAAGGGACTAGGAGGAGGAGATTCATTTCCCATAAGAATTGGTGTTTCGGGGTGTTCTATTGGTGGAGGAATTGGATCAGTCCTTCTAGGCTGCCTAACCCATATGCCATTGCTAAATGTGCACCTAAGTCTTTTCAGTAGGTTTTTATTTATTATGTTATATCGATCATTTTGAATAGATTCTTCATCGGGTGGGATGCAAATGTCATAGGCATGAAGAAATCTAGTGATTAACCTCCCATATGGCAATATAGTATCTTTAGCCATAATATCCTGCATGTGTTGCCGAATTGAGTACCCAAAACAATTATGCTGACCGGTCATAATCCAATATATGGTACTTATCTCTATTTGACTTATTTCGTCAAGATGAAATTGTTTGGGGAATATGATGCTTGTGATAATGTGATGAAGAATTTTAAAGTTGAAAGACAGTAAGTGTTCACAGCTCTTGGGTAGGAAGCCAAGGTTTGGATTTGCAAAAATTGTTTCTGCGGCTTCGGTATAGGTTGCTCCTATTGTGTTGACATCCCATTTACCTTTAAAATAGCATTCCCTATCTTTTTCAGTTATGCCAATTAGCTCACAAATAGTGCTGTCAAATATTCTAATGGGTGTTCCTAGAAGGTAAGTGCTTAGGCTATCATTGTCCTCATATAGGTTGGCATAGAACAATCTAACTAATCGCGGATAAATTGGTTCATCTATTTGTAGTAGAGGTAGAGCTTCTAGGTGTGCAAACCACCTAATGGGTTCTAAGTCCTCTAGTTCATCCAGATCAACATATTTTCCCTTATGGATACATCGTGTTTCAAATTTTGGAAAGCTAAGGGCTACCTCTTTTGATCTAAAAAGATTATGGTCATATGAATCTCCTTCAATCCTTTTTCCTTTTGATCTCATAGGAGCCATTATCTAGACAGGATGATGATGAAATTGTGAAAAACAAGCAAGGGAAAGAGAAAAGAAAAGAGGGATTTCAAGTGTTACCTTATGGAGATTATGTTGAGAGATGGAGAGCTTGGACCACCAAGAATCCTTCTCCAATGCTTCTAAGAGTTAGAATGAGGGTTAGAGGGAATGGGAGAGGGTTTTGAGAGCCTTTTCTTCGGGTTGGGGGCAGTGTCACCGCCGGCCCTAACCCCTCGGGTTAATAAGGGTCGCTCGGTCGGTGCCACCGCCTGGCGCCCGAGCGCTCAGGCGGTGTTACCGCCGGATCTGACGGTGCCACCGCTGGCATCCCGCGAAGGAAAGAAAATTTTTTTTTCTTCCTCCCTTTTGTTTAGCTTCTTCCCTCAAGATAATAAGTTATACTTTAATGGATCATTTTGAATTGAAGAAGAAGGAAGAAATCAAATTCACAAAAGAAAGAAAAAGGATGAGTCATTTTTCGTGAAGCTCATTTTAGGGACAATTTAACATGCCTAATTCCCTTCAGATGAATTCAAATTGGTCTTCATTTAAGGCTTTTGTAAAAATATCTGCTAATTGATGCTTTGTGTCAATAAATTCTAATACCACATTGTTGTTATGGACATGATCACGTATGAAATGATGCCTAATGTCGATATGTTTAGTACTAGAGTGCTGAATTGGATTTTTGGTGAGACATATGGCACTAGTATTATCACACTTTATAGGAATATTTTTCAAGTGAATTCCATAGTCTTCTAGTGTATTTTTCATCCAAACAACTTGCGCACAACATGCACTTGCAGCAATGTACTCGGCTTCGACCGTAGATAGAGCTACTGAATTTTGTTTCTTAGATGTCCAAGAAACAAGTGCATGTCCTAAAAATTAGCATGTTCAAGATGTACTTTTTCTATCTATCCTGCATCCGCCAAAATCGGCATCTGCATAAGCTATTAAATCAAAATTTTCAGATTTTGGATACCATAGTCCTAGATTTGGAGTTCCTTTAAGATACCTAAATATTCTTTTAACACTTTTAAGATGAGATAATTTAGGATTTGATTGAAACCTAGCGCAAAGTCCTACACTAAACATAATATTCGGTCTAGTCGCGGTGAGGTAGAGTAGACTACCTATCATTCCCCTATATATTTTTTGATCGAAATTTTCACTATTTTCATCCATATCTAACTTAGTCGCAGTACTCATAGGGGTGTTTATTGTTTTTGAATTATTCATGTTAAATCGTTTTAACAATTCTAATGTATATTTAGATTGGTTAAGAAATATACCATCACTAAGTTGTTTGATTTGTAATCCCAAAAAGAAAGTTAATTCACCCATTAAACTCATTTCAAATTCATGACTCATACATTTGGCAAATGATTCACATAGTGATTCATCCGAAGAGCCAAAAATAATATCGTCAACATAAATTTGCACAATAAGAAAATTATTTTCAAAATGTTTAATAAACAATGTAGTATCAACCTTGCCTTTGGTAAAATTATTTAAAATAAGAAAGGAACTAAGCCTTTCATACCAAGCTCTAGGAGCTTGTTTTAAGCCATAGAGAGCTTTAGTCAATTTGAATACATGATTAGGAAGAAGAAAATTTTCAAATCCGGGAGGTTGTTCGACATATACTTCTTCAGAAATAAAACCATTCAAGAAAGCACTTTTGACATCCATTTGAAATAGTTTAAAATTATTACTACTAGCATAGGCAAGGAGCATCCTTATGGCTTCTAATCGAGCCACGGGAGCGAAGGTTTCTTCGTAATCGATACCTTCTTCTTGGTTGAAACCTTTGGCCACTAATCTAGCCTTGATTCTAACCACGATACCATTTTCGTCTTGCTTGTTTCTAAAGACCCATTTAGTACTAATGACTAAATGGTCACTAGATCTAGAAACAAGCTTCCATACCTTATTCCTCTCAAATTGATTCAATTCCTCTTGCATTGCAATAACCCAAAAATCATCTTTTATGGCCTCGTCAATGCATTTAGGTTCAATTTGAGAAAGGAAGGCGGCATTAGCACAAAAATTCTTGAAAGAGGAACGAGTTTGAACCCCTTTTGATGTATCTCCTATAATTAGCTCCTTTGGATGAGCATCTATATACTTCCATTCCTTGGGTAAGGAAATTTTAGAAGAAGGTGCATCCAAGTTGCTATTTTGAGGAGGATGTTCATTTAAATTCAAATTATCAAAACCAAGATCATCATCAAAATTATTTTTCTTTAAATTAGAAATTTCATTAAAAACTACATGAATAGACTCTTCTATTACTAACGTTCTTTTGTTAAAAACCCGAAAAGCCTTAGAAACGGAAGAATAACCAAGAAAGATGCCTTCATCGGATTTAGCATCAAATTTTCCTAAAACATCCCTTTCATTCAAAATAAAGCATTTACAACCGAAAACTTTAAAATAGGAAATATTTGGTTTCTTGTTATTCCACAATTCATAGGGAGTTTTTGATAAGGATGGTCTTATTAGGACTCTATTCATGATGTAGCAAGCCGTATTTACGGCTTCGGCCCAAAAATACTTAGGTAAACTATGTTCATTTAACATAGTTCTTGCCATTTCTTGTAGGTTTCTATTTTTTCTTTCAACTACTCCATTTTGTTGAGGATTCCTCGGAGTTGAGAAGTTGTGATTGTATCCATTAACTTCACAACAATTTTGAAAGTCACGGTTTTGAAATTCGCCACCGTGATCACTCCGAATTGATGAAATCATGAAACCTTTTTCGTTTTGAGTAAGTTTACAAAATTTAGAGAAGCACTTGAAGCAATCACTTTTGTGGACTAAGAAATAGGTCCAAGTGTACCTAGTATAGTCATCCACAATTACAAACGCATATTTGCTTCCTCCTAGACTTGTTGTGTCAATTGGTCCGAATAAGTCCAAATGGATCAATTGTAGTGGTCTAGTGGTGCTAATTTGATTTTTTTGTTTGAAACTAGTTTTTATTTGTTTACCTAGTTGACATGCATCACATACTTTGTCCTTAGTAAATTTCATATTTGGAATCCCTCGTACTAATTCTCTAGATGAGATCTTAGATATTAGTTTCATGCTTGCATGGCCTAATCTCCTATACCAAAGCCAAGCATCATCATTTAGAGCGGAGAAGCACATTTCATTACTTAGTTCATCAAGGTTGATGGTGTATACATTATTTTGTTTTAATGCAATCATAGTCAAGTTATTGTTTGGTTTTTCGATAATATACATATTTGATTCGAATCTAACGATATAACCTTTATCGCATAGTTGACTAATACTCAAGAGATTATGTTTCAATCCATCAACTAGTAAAACATCATCAATGGAAAAACTAAATTTGTTACCAAAGGTCCCTTGCTAATGATTTTGCCTTTGTTGTTATCTCCGAAGGTGACGTACCCTTCTTCTTTGCTAGTGAGCATAAAGAAATGAGATGGATCTCCAGTCATATGTCTTGAGCATCCACTATCGAGATACCATCTCTTGCTCCTAGCTTGTGGGTTTGTCTACAAAAGAGGATGACTTTTAGATACCCATTTGATTTTGGGTGCCTCAAAAATTGATCCACTAACTTTGTTATTTATTATTGAATCCTTTATAGTTCCTTTAGGAACCCATATTAATTTTTGTGAACTAATTTTCCTAAATGGACATTTGTAGGCAATATGTCCGGATTTGCAACAGAAGTTACATTTCATATAAGAGGAAACATGTAATGTAGGTCCTTTTATGAAAGTGGTAGGATTTTGATGTAATCCTTTTACAAATCCAATTCCATTTCTATTTGCGACGTGACCCTTGTGTGCAAGGATCATATCTAATCCTTTGCTACCAACCCTAAACTTGTTTAAGGTTTCTTTAAGAAGCAAATTTTCATTTTTTATTGCTTCTAAATGCTCACACTTAGAGCATGGAGGAGTTTGAAGACTATCAAACTTATCTTATAGTAAAGCATGCTCTTTCTTTAAGATACTTAACTTCTTGCTAACAGTTCTACATTCATTAAATAATTCATGAAAAGCGATAGAGAGTTCTTCAAAAGATAAATCTTCATTAAATAAATCACATACCTCTTCTCCTAAAGCCATTAGCGCGTAATGAGCAACTTGCTCGGTGTTGGACTCCTCTTCTTCGGACGTGCTTGAATCATCCCACGTTGCCTTGAGCGCCTTCTTCTTTGATGTTCTCTTTTTGGCTTGAGGACAATCGTTCTTGTAGTGTTCCAGTTTTTTGCAATCATAGCAAATCACTTGGTCCTTCTTTTGTTCAAATTTATTTTTTGTATTATTTTTAAATTTGTTCTTTCTTAAATATTTTTTAAATTTTTGAGTCAAAAGTGCAATGTCATTGTCACTGTCCTCATCACTTGATGTTCCTTTCAAGTGGTCTTCTTGTGATTTGAGTGCCATATCCTTCCTGTTCTTTGGAAGGGAGTTCTCGAGCTCGTCATGAGCTTGATATGTCATTTCGTAGGTCATTAGAGACCCAATGAGTTCTTCAAGAGGGAATGCTTTAAGGTCTTTGGCCTCTTGAATGGCCGTAACTTTTGGATCCCAACTTTTAGGGAGGGATCTTAAGATTTTAGTTACTAGTTCAAAGTTAGTAAAATCTTTACCAAGAGCTTTGAGTCCATTGATGACATCCGTAAATCGGGTGTACATGTCTCCGATGGACTCACTTGGTTTCATTTGGAAAAGTTCGTAAGAGTGCACAAGGATGTTGATTTTGGACTCTTTCACTCGGCTAGTGCCTTCATGAGTGACCTCAAGAGTTCTCCAAATATCAAAAGCTGAATCACAAATTGAAACACGATTAAATTTATTTTTGTCTAGTGCACAAAACAAAGCATTCATAGCCTTTGCATTTAAAGCAAAAACCTTCTTCTCCGATTCATTCCATTCGCTCATCGGAAGAGAAGATTTTTGAAATCCATTTTCAACAATAGTCCAAAGCTCGAAATCCATAGAAATGAGGAAGATCCTCATCCGAGTCTTCCAATAAGTATAATCCGACCCATTAAACAAGGGTGGACGTGTGATAGAATGACCCTCATGCATGCCAGAGTAAGCCATCTCTCTTGGGTATTAAACCAAATATGAGAGTGAGCCTTACTCTAATACCAATTGTTAGGATCGGAGCGGCACTAAGAGGGGGGGGGGGGTGAATTAGTACAGCGGATTAAAACGTTGGTTTCGATAAAGTTGAAAAGCTTAACTGGAAAGCGTATTCTTAAAGTTGCGCAGCAAAGGTAATAAGGAACTAAAGCATGTAAGAAGGTTTGCAGTAATGTAAATAGCAATAATGAAATGCAAACCAGAGATCACGCCGATTTTAGAGTGGTTCGGTCAAATGACCTACATCTACTTGCGAGGCCCCTCTTCGATGAGGCTCCCACCTTCCACTAGCAAATCTCTTGAAATGGAAGGGCAAATACCCCTCTTACAACCTTTTATAAGCAGTTCAACCTCTTACAAATTTTTAGCAAGAAAGAAGGAGGAGAACTCTCTAGCAAATTGAAAACAAGAAAGGCAAAGACTCTTCTAAGACTTTTCTCTCAATCACTTGCTGCTCAAAAAGTTGTATTCTCAGCTAAGACTTGAGGGGTATTTATAGGCCTCAAGAGGATTCAAATTTGGGCTCCAAAAATTTGAATTCTCTTATGTTCCCGATGCTGGCGGTGCCACCGCCCAGCCAAGCGGTGCCACCGCCCAGCGCTCGGGTGCTCGGCGGTGCAACCGCCCAGCCTAGGAGGTGTCACCGCCCAGCTAGGCGGTGCCACCGCTTGGCTCTCCGATTTCAGTGGTTTGGCTTAATTTTAGCCCAAACCAAATCTGACTTTGGGCCCAGTTGGCCTCTAACCAAGATATAGGATTATCTCTTAATCCTAATCCTAATTACAAGTGAACTACATAACAAAAACACATCCTAAGCAAGCTTTCAACCGTGAACGTCGAGTCTTGTTTCGGCGAGCTTTCCGACGAACTTCTTCTGACGGACTCCCAGCAAGCTCCCGAATTTGTGATGACTTTAACGAGTAGCCGAGCCTTCTCGATGATCTCCGTGAACCTCCGACGATCTCTTCAGCGAACTTCTGAAAATTCCGACAGGTTCCCAATTTCTTCTCGATTGGTTCCGGCAACATCTCCGACGATTCTTCGGACTCTTAAACGTCCATCGAACTTGACTCCGGTATACTTGCTTTGTGTTTTCTAGTTATCGTAGTTAATCCTGCACACTTAGCTCAATAATATGGATTAGATCAATTAACCCATCAATTGATTTTATCATCAAAATCCGAGATTCAACAGGTTGCACCGCCCAGATTTCCTGGGAGACTATCTCTTGGGCGGTGCCACCACTTGGCAGGAATTCTGGTCCGAATGAGTTGATCCATTCTTAAGACTTTTACTGCAACTCGCTCCGGTGCGTCAATCGCTTCTTCCGGCGAGCTTCCGGCGAACATCCGACGAACCTTCGGCGATGCTCCGGCGGACTTCCGGCAAACTCCTGGACTTGCGACGATCCACTTGGCAAGTTCCGATGAGCTTCTTTGGCAAGCTCCTGGACTTCTCGAATTTGTTCCCGCAGAACCTCCAACGACCGTCCGGACTTCCGTCGAACTCTCGAACTCCCAACGTGATCATAGTATTGACTCTAGCACAACTCCTGCTACATTTCTTACTTCCATCGTAGTTAATTCTGCACATGTAAAATAAAACTTCGATCGAGATAATTAATCGTAAGCAATTAATCAAGTTGTCCGGCATGTCATTGGTCTCTTGCCGCTTTGTCCGATTATTCGGCGCATCGTCCTCTCCTACGGCCTATTGCCCAATCGGCCAGTTGACTTTGCAATTCCGATATCCTTAGCACAATACCCGCTCTTCTTGGCCTGATGCCTGACTCCACGGCCCGAAGCCTTCTGTCGATACGTCGACTGATCAATCGACCCAACGTCCAATCTTCTGACATGTTCCTTCGGCACAACATGATTTTTCCTACTTTAATTATCTCATCCGGATCGAAGCATCCTGCGTCACTCAAAACACAGATTAAAACATAAACATAATTATCAATTGGTTTCATCATCAAAATACAAGATTCAACATGGTAAAAATTACGTTGGTTCAAAATCTCATTGCGATTAAACCCGTTTCGAAAGATGTTAACTTGAAAGCATACAGAAGAGTATAGTGGATGTAACGCAAGTAAAGAATGGCAGTTTGCAGTAAATGTAAATTGTAAGAAGTAAATGCAAACCGAATTATAGTAGTTCGGTCGTCATGACCTACATCCACTCCATCGATTCCTCTTTCGTCGAGGCCACCGGCATCCACTAACGATCTTCCTTTAATAGGCGAAGATCAATCTCCTTTTGACAACTCTATTCTCCTTTTGTAGGCTCAAAAGAGAACCTTTACACCCTCTTTTTACAAAGCTTCCCTCACACTCTCCCTTAGAACGGTCTCTAAACTTTAGGAGGAGGGACTCTATACTTTACAAGAGTTTTCAACTCTAGAAACATAGAGTATTTATTCTCTTTTCTTGCTACTCCATGCAGGAATAGCTGGGGTATTTATAGACCCCAAATTGCTTCAAATCTTGGAGTCAAAATTCAAATCTCTAAAATTTCGGGGTATGGGCGGTACCACCACCCAGTCTGGCGGTACCACCACTTAGTCTAGCGGTACCACCGCCTAGAAGACTATGTCTTTGGAAGGTGGTTCTCAAGTTCTTCTTGTTAATTCTTCTTAGTCTGAAATTCTTCCTGTTCTTTGGAAGGTGGTTCTTAAGTTCTTTACGTGCATTGCACGTTATTTCATAGGTCATCAGAGACCCAATAAGTTCTTCGATAAAAAAGTATTCAAATTTTTTGATTCTTGTATAGCCATTATTTTCAAATCCTAATTCTTAGAAAGCGATCGTAAAATCTTGTTAATGAGTTCAAAATTAGAAAAGTATTTTCGAAGAGCTTTTAAACCATTGACGACATCCGTAAAACGGGTGTACATGTCAATAATGGTTTCTCTAGGCTTCATTCGAAAAAGTTTAAAATCGTGCAATAAAAGATTGACTTTAGACTCTTTAACTCTATTCGTGCTTTTGTGTGTGATTTCGAGAATGTGCCAAATATCGAAAGCCATTTTGCACAAAGAAATCTGATTGAATTCATTTTTATATAAGGCACAAAAGAGAGCATTCATAGCTCTAGCATTCAAAGAAAGTCTTCTTCTCCAAATAATTCCAATGGTTCATTGGAAGAGAAGACATTCGAAAACTAAATTTGACTATGTGCCATAAATCGAGATTCAATGAAAGCAAGAAAACTCTCATTCGAGTTTTCCAATAAGTGTAGTCCGTCCCATTGAAAAAGGGAGGACGAACGAGAGAGTGACTCTCTTGAAAGCTGAAAATAGCCATTTCTCTTTGGGTGTTAAGCTAAATGAGAAAATGAGGCTCTGATATCAATTGTTAGGAACGAGGTCGGCATTGGGGGGGGGGGGGGGGGGTGTTGTGAATTAGTGCAGCGGTAAAATACGTCGGTTCCGAATTCTTTTCATACGATAAAAGCCAAACTCAGAAATGCTTAACTTGAAAATGTGTTTGTAAATGTATTGAAGGCAGTAAGAAAGTAAAATGGTTTGCAGTAAAGTAAATGTTAACAATAGAAATGCAAACCAGAGAACACACCAATTTTATAGTGGTTCGATCGTCGTGACCTACATCCACTCCGTCGATTCCTCTTCTGTCGAGGCCATCGGCATCCACTATCGGTCTTCCTTCAATAGGCGAAGACCAACCACCTTTTACACCCTTCTTCTCCTATTCACAGGTTTAGGAGACAACCTTTACAAGCACACACACTTCTCTCTAAACAGAATTCTAAAGTTAGATCTAGAGGAGGGATTTCTCAAGTGATTTCTACAGCGTTTTCTCACTTTAAAACTCTCTATGCTTGTGTGTGTTAACTAGGGATGAGAGGGTATTTATAGGCTTTAAGTTGATTCAAACTTGGAGCCTAAAAACATCTCATCCTGGGTTTCCTAGGTCCGGGCGGTACCACCGCTAGTGTCAGTTTGACTCAAACACTGCACTGGGCGGTACCACCTCCTGTCACTAGGCCACTGGGTGGTATCACTGCCCAGACTAGCGGTACCACCGCCTGGCACCCTGCCAGGGGTGGTACCACCGCCTAGACTGGCGGTACCACTGCCTAACATAGTCTCGAAGACTGTGCCATGATGGAGCTACCTCTTGGGTCACTGTTTGGGCCTCTCATTGGGCCCAACATAGTTCTTACATGGGCCAAACTGGCCCATAATTAGGTTGGCCCAAATCCAATCCCAATTACGTGCTAACTACGAAATCTAAGGCATACTTATGCTAAACAAGTCCCTAGGTCTTGGTTTCTTCCGGCGATCTTCCGGTGAACTTCCAATGATATCTCGGTAATATTCCAATGGACTTCCGGTAAGCTCTTGGACTTCATGATAATCTTCTTGGTGAGTTTCGATGAGCTTCTCTAGCAAGCTCCGAGACTTCTCAATTGGTTCCTACAGAATTTCCGACGAACTCTTGAACTCCCAACGAAATCACGTCGTTGACTTCGGGACTTCATTTTACTTTATGCCTTGCTATCGTAGTTAATCCTGCATATGTAAAAACACACTTCAATCTAGACAATTATTACTGAGCTTGAATCATGTTGTTCGGCATATCATTGGTCTATCGATGCTTCGTCCGATTCTTTGGCGCATCGTCCTCTTTAGCGACCTATTGCCCAATTGGCCAGTTGACTCCACAACTCTGATATCCTTGGTGTAATTTCCGCTCTTCTTAGCCCGATGCCCGAATCCATGGCCGGAAGCCTTCTGTTGATACGTCGACCGATCCTCCGGCTCGACATCCAATCTTCTGACATGTTCCACCGGCCCAGCATGATTCTTCATGCTTTAATTATCTCATCTTGATCGAAGCATCCTGCATCACTCAAAATGCAGATTAAATCATAAACACTCATCAATTAGTTTCATCATCAAAATCCGAGATTCTACACTTGAAACGTGCAAACTAGCAACTTTTCTTCCCCCCCATTTATCATTGTGAAAAAGAAGGAAAGAATACGATTATGTAATTCTTTTCCCTTTACAATAATTTTTAAATCATGACAAAGGTAAAGTATCAATCTTATTTCAATATATTTATGTATTATTATAGTTTCAAATTAAAACATGCACAATTTCAAAATCTTATATTTCATCCTTACTTCATGCATGATACCAAAAATAAATCATTACTCTATGCATATCATACATGATACTCAAGCATTAATGATATATCATTTTAGCAACAAATCTTAGTATTGCATGCATCATTCCAAATCATAAATAATTCAAATCATGATGGTATCAAAATGTCAAATTATATTGCATCCTACCATGCATGATCATAACTTCTCATTTGTATGAATCAACATAATATCATAAGTATTTCATGTATAGTTTTAAATCATCATATTTATTTCATCACATGAAGAATATCAAGAAAAATTAATTAGGTGATGAGATATACACTAAATGAATATAAGGGAGTATCATAAATAAATCATGGAATGAAAGATATGATCATATGAACACCAAAAGACATGATTCATTTTAACAAATCTCCTTTTAAATAATCAAAATGAAACCTTAGGAGATCAAATGATATAATATCTTGATTCTTGTATAAGAAATTTTAAGTTATAAATCTCGAAAAATCAAGATAAAAATTATGATTCTTTTCAGATGACTCAAATAGCGAAAAGGAGAATCATATTAAACAATCTAAATTCATAAGAAATCTCATGTTATAAATCCAAGAATTCATAAGAAAAATCATGATTCATTTAGAAAATCTCCTCGTAAGAAAATACTAAGTAGAATCGTAGGAGAAAAATTAATGAAAATTCTTGATTCATAATAAATCTTAATTTATAAATATCAAGGAAACAAGATCATGATTTGGTTAAAAATTTATTCAAATTTAAATTATCAAATCATCAAAATCACTTTCATAGCTCAAGAGATTCAAAATAATATAAATAGATTTATCAATCTCTTATTCAAAATTCGATAAGATAGAAAAAAAATTTCAAGAAAAATATTTTTCTCTTTATAGTTATTTCAATTCATGTGATTTATTTCATACAAGCATGCCTTTATCATTTATACTAAATAAAAACATGTATCATGGTTTAAGACCGAAAAACAAATTTCATCATCATGTCCCAAAATATGACACATTAAACATACGACTTCTTTAAACAAGAGATTTGATTTATCATTTTAATTCCAATGACAATATATTTTCTTTTTATATGTTTCATTTTATATGATTGATTTCATATAAATATACTCAAGTTTTTCATATGAAAACTATCCATCTTGTTTAAAACCGAAAATTCAACTTTCATTGCGACAAAGATCAATAAGCCATGAATCACAAAAATCATTATGCATAATTTTGAAATATAAACTTATTAAGCATGATATCATTAAACATGATTTCATAAAGCATTTTCAATCAAAATAGAAAATCATCAATTTAGATACACATTATTTTTTCTTAAAAACATAAATAGGATTAATCATTAGATTTAAATCTAACATTTTGTTCATTTATCATAAAACATGTAATTTTTATTTTTATTTTCAAAATTAGCTAGAAAAAGAAAAGCATGATCCCCTTTTATTTATTTATTTTTTATATTTTATATACTAATTTAAAAACAACATATGAAATACATCAAGTAATTTCAAAATAAATTAAGGGGGTTTCGGGTGAGTCATTTACCTAATCGCCGAGAGTCGTTAAGGTGAAGTTTGTCATTTTGTATTTATCGGTTTGCTTCTCGTCATCGGATGAGCTCGATTCATCCTAAAGTGCTTTCTTCTTGCATTCATAACAAGTAGTTATGTTCATTTTATGTTTATTTTTGTTCTTTGATTCTTATTTTAAAAACTTTTTAAGCTTTATTGTGAGAAGTTCAAGTTCATTATCACTTGAGCTTTCGCTCGAGTGGTCCTTTTTTGTTCTAAGTGCAAAATCCTTTC
Organism: Musa acuminata AAA Group; assembly: GCF_036884655.1. NCBI lineage: Eukaryota > Viridiplantae > Streptophyta > Magnoliopsida > Zingiberales > Musaceae > Musa > Musa acuminata. The sequence continues at coordinate 37,637,002 of NC_088356.1, read as the reverse complement.
TGTTCTTTGGAAGGTTGTTCTCGAATTATTCATGTGCATTGCACATCATTTCATAGGTCATCAAAGACCCAATAAGTTCTTTAATCGGAAAATGGTTCAAATATTTTGATTCTTGTATTGCTGTTACTTTTGAATCTCAATTTTTAGAAAGAGATCGCAAAACTTTATTAACAAGTTCAAAATTTGAAAAACTTTTACTAAGTCCTTTTAGACTATTAATGACATCCGTAAAACGGGTGTACATGTCTCCAATAGTCTCTCTTGGTTCCATACGAAATAACTCAAAATCATGCTTCAAAATATTAACTTTAGAATCTTTAACCCTACTTGTGCCTTCGTGTATAATTTCAAGTGTATGCCAAATGTCAAAAGTCGTTTCGTAAGTAGAAATCCGATTGAATTCATTTTTGTTTAAAGTGCAAAATAAGACATTCATAACCTTTGCATTTAAAGAGAAAGTCTTCTTCTCTAACTCATTCCAATCATTCATTGGAAGAGAAGATTTTGAAAATCAAATTCGACTATGTTCCATAAATCGAGATTCAACGAAAGCAAGAAAAATCTCATTCGAGTTTTCTAATATGTGTAGTGTTGAATCTCGTATTTTGATGATGAAACCAATTGATAATTGCGTTTATGTTTTAATATGCATTTTGAGTGACGCAGAATGCTTCAATCAGGATGAGACAATTAAAGCAGGAAAAATCATGTTGTGCCGGAGGAACATGTCAGAAGATTGGACGTCGGGCCGATGGATCGGTCGACGTATCGACAGAAAGCTTTGGGCCGTGGACTCGGGCATCGGGCCAAGAAGAGCGGGTATTGTGCCAAGGATATCGGAGTTGCAGAGTCAACTTGCCGATTGGACAATAGGCCGCAGGAGAGGACGATGTGCTGAATAATCGGACGAAGCGTCGAGGGACCAATGACATGCCGAACAACTTGGTTAATTACTTAGGATTAATTGTCTCGATCGAAGTTTTATTTTACATGTGCAGAATTAACTACGATGGAAGTAAGACATGCAGTAGGAGTTGCACCGGAGTCAAGACTATGATCACGTTGGGAGTTCGAGAGTTCGACGGAAGTCCGGATAGTCGACGGAGGTTCTACGGGAACAAATCCGAGAAGTCCAGGAGCTTTCCAAAGAAGCTCATCGGAACTCGCTAAGTGGATTGTCGCAAGTCCAGGAGTTTGCCGGAAGTCCGCCGGAGCATCGCCGAAGGTTCGTCGGATGTTCGCCGGAAGTTCGCCGGAAGCTCGTTAGAAGAAGCGATTGACGCACTGGAGCAAGTTGCAGTAAATATCTTAAGAAATATCATAGTTAGCATGTAGATTAAGTTAGGAATGAGAGGTGATCCCATTAACTTAATCTGGGGGCAATTGGGCCCTTGATAGACCCAAATTGGGCCGAATGGATCAACCCATTCAGACCATAATTCCTGCCAGGCGGTGGCACCGCCCAGGAGATAGTCTCCCAGGAAAGCTGGGCAGTGCAACCGCCCAGGTTAGGTGGTGGCACCGCTTGGGCTCAGTCTCCGAGCGAGACTGGGCGGTGCAACCGCCCCAGTCAAGCGGTGGCACCTCTTGGGCTCAGTCTCCGAGCGAGACTGGGTGGTGCAACCGCCCTAGTCGAGCGGTGGCACTGCCTGGGCTCAGTCTCCGAGCGAGACTGGGCAGTGCAACCACCCCTGTCAGGTGGTGGCATTGCCCAGTGGCTCAGTCTCCGAGCTGCCAGGCGGTTGTACCGCCTCAGTTAGGAGGTAGTATCGCCAGGACCCCGAAAATCCGGGAAAAGACACTTTTGAGCTCCAAATTTAAACCAGTTTTGGGCCTATATAAACCCCACCCTTTCCTGCATGAAAGGGCAACCCAAAGGCACCGAAAATCCAATCTTACTCTATGATTTTTAGAGCTCAAAAGTGTTTTAAAGGCTAGAAGTTCTCCTCCCTCTTTTCTTCCAAGTTTTGATCTTTCAAGAGAGGAGAGAAAATTTTGTAAGGGTTGTCTCCTAAGCCCGTCAAAAGGAGTGAAACTGTAAAAGAGTGGTTGGCCTTCGCCTATTGAAGAAAGGCCTCTAGTGGACGTCGGTGACCTCGTCGATGGAGGAAGCCAAAAGTGGATATAGGTCAAGATTGACCGAACCACTCTAAATCTCGGTTTGCATTTACTTTGAGCATCTTATCTTTACTGCAAACCTCCTTAGTAGCTTACTGCCTTCTGCTCATTTACGAACGTGTTTCATAGTTAAGTATTTTTCGAATCGGCGTTAAGATGGAAATCAGTTTTATCGTACGAACATCATATTTCAGTTTGCGCTTACATTCTGATTTCCATCAGAACTGCAAATTGCCTTTATATCTTTGCTTTAACTGCATCTCACTTGATTACAAGTTAAAGTGATTTACGAATCGGCTTTCATACCGAAATCACTTTTATCGTACGAACGTCATATTCTAGTTTGCTATTATATTCTGTTGTCTATCTTAAACTGCAAACTGCCTCTATATATTTGCTTTAACTGCATCTCACTTGATCACAAGTTAAAGTGATTTACAAATCAGCTATCTTACCAAAATCGCTTTTATCGTACGAGTGCAGTTTTAATCGTCGAAAGTTTTCCATTGCACTAATTCAGCCCCCCCTCTCTTAGTGCTCTTGATCCTAACAATTGATATCAGAGCTTGGTATTTCTCATTTCAGATTTACACCCGAGAGAAATGACTCTTCATGGCTTTCAAGATGGCTTATCGGTTATTCGTCCACCGTTGTTTAACAGATTGGACTACACTTATTGGAAAACTCGAATGAGAGTTTTCTTATGAATTTGGATTTATGGAATATTATTAAAAACGATTTTCGACTTCCCTCTAAACCGATGAACAAATGGTCGGATTTGTAGAAGAAGTACTTTTCTTTAAACGCAAAGGCTATGAATGCCTTATTTTGCGCTTTGGACAAAAATGAGTTCAATCGGATTTCTACGTGCGAAACGACTTTTGATATTTGGCGAACACTTGAAATCACGCACGAGAGAACTAGTAGAGTCAAAAACTCAAAAGTTAACATTTTATTATATGATTTTTAGCTTTTTTGAATGCAACCAAGCGAGACTATATGCGACATGTACACCCGTTTCATGGATGTCGTCAATAATCTAAGAGTTCTTGGTAAATCTTTTTTGAATTTTGATCTCGTAAGCAAGATCTTAAGATCCCTTCCAAAAAGGTGGGATCCTAAAATAACTACAATACAAGAGATAAAAAATTTAAATGATTTTTCATTAGAAGAATTAATTGGGTCATTAATGACCTATGAAATGACACTTTTGGAACATTTTGAACCCGATGAGCACTTGAACCACCTTCCAAAGAATAGGAAGGATTTGGTACTCCGGACAAATGAATACCACTTGAGCGATGACTCAAGTGATGAGGACAATGATGAACTTGAACTTTGAACACTAAATCTTAATAAGTTTATTAAACAAAAATCTAAAATAAACAATGAACTTGAACGGAAGAAGAGGCCAAAGAAGAGGAAGGCAACAAAGGGTGAATCAAGAACTTCCAAAGGTGAAACGGCGAATTGGCTTTGACGGGCTTCGATTACAAGGTAAGTAACTCAACTCTCTTGAATTATTTTGAAATTACTTGAAGTTTTTCATGATTGCTTAATTTAGATAGTAGGAATAGGAAATAAAAAATTATTTTTCAAAAATTATATCATGTTTTTCTTTTTAGCATCTTTGAAAAATTAAAAATTTGATCATGAAAAGTATATTGCTAAGGTTTCATGCATGTTATGTTTTGAAATATTGAATGATGTATGCAACATTAGGGATGATAATTATATGATATGTGATAATGCTTAGGATTAATCCATGCATGTGTATCTTGATGATTTTATGTCATGCATGAGTGTTTGAAGTAAATATTGATTTGAAACTCTCATTTTAGATTAACATGTTTGTGGTCTAATCATTTTTAATACGAATTAAGATGACATTCTCATGGCATATAAAGATGACATAGTGCATGCACATCTATGTATGAATTTCTTGATAGTCTTTTGATGATTGATGTGATATCATGATGTGTTTGGTCTTGACGGTTTCATGACAAAACTTATGTTTCGATTTTAAATGATGATACATATTTTCACAAAAGACTTGAATACCATCACATGAAATCAATTGCATGAAATAGAAATGAATTTTTTATTCTATTGAGATTAATGAATTTATTTTACCAATCTTGTGAATCTCATGAAAATAAACATGAAAATAAATTAGTGTATCATGCATTTGGTCTTAATGATTTCTCTTGAACATACTTTTTAAAATCATACTTGATGATGAATATCAAGATATTAAAAGGATGTTAACATGGAATCATGCTTGATGATCTATTTTATGAAATTTACCTTTCCGTCTTAAATGTTGACACTTGTTTTATTAAAGATAAAGGCATGCTTATAAGAAGCAAATCACATGAGTAGAAATTTATAAAAACGAAATGTGATCCTCTATCTTATCGACTTTTCAATAAATCTATGCTTGTCATGTTTGAATTTATTGAATGTGACTTTGTGGATGATTTCGGATTTCACAAATGCTTGATTCATACTTATGACACGAGACACATTTTAAATATGAATCATGTTCAATGCTTTAATCATGTTAAATATGATAAAATGAGGAGAAATTTTGATCATGCATGGTAGGATATAATTGCTATAATGAGAATTTTACACTATTACATGCCTTAATAACATGTTGAAAATTATGTGTTTTGGATATAAAAATTTTCATGATCATGAGCATGTTTTATCTTCATGATTGTGTTTGAAAATCTATAGCAAAACCATGTCCGAATGCATGAAAATGTTAAATTTCATTTTCGGATTTTCTTGATCCTAACAATTCATTTTTGAAAATCTATTGATCTTGATTTGATGATTTAAATGAGTTTTATCTTAATTTTTCGAAATTTATAAATTAAGATTTCTTAAGCTTAAATCAAGATTTTATATGCATGAATTAATATCTTGTTCTCTTACAAGATTGAATGAATTCTATCTTTTTCATGATCTCCTAAGAATTCTTTATGTTATTTATTTAAGAGGAGATTTATTAAAATGAATCACGGTTTCTCTTGATTTCTTGAAATTGTAACTTGAATATTCATTTTATAAATCAAGATTGTTTATATGTTCTCTCATGACATTTTTTAAGGCTTATGACTTGAATTTTGTTATGTAAAATTCTTTGAATGAATGAAATACATCTCATCACCTAATAATTCTTCTTGATATTCCTTATGTGATGATATGAATACATGAATACCACTTGAGCGATGACTCAAGTGATGAGGACAATGATGAACTTGAACTTTGAACACTAAATCTTAATAAGTTTATTAAACAAAAATCTAAAATAAATAATGAACTTGAACGGAGGAAGAGGCCAAAGAAGAGGAAGGCAACCAAGGATGAATCAAGAACTTCCAAAGGTGAAACGACGAATTGGGCTTTGACGGGCTTCGACTACAAGGTAAGTAACTCAACTCTCTTGAATTATTTTAAAATTACTTGAATTTTTTCATGAGTGCTTAATTTAGATAGTAGGAATAGGAATTAAAAAATTATTTTTCAAAAATTATATCATGATTTTCTTTTTAGCATCTTTGAAAACTTAAAAATTTGATCATGAAAAGTATATTGCTAAGGTTTCATGCATGTTATATTTTGAAATATTGAATGATGTATGCAACATTAGGGATGATAATTATATGATATGTGATAATGCTTAGGATTAATCCATGCATGTGTATCTTGATGATTTTATGTCATGCATGAGTTTTTGAAGTAAATGTTGATTTGAAACTCTCATTTTAGATTAACATGTTTTTGGTCTAATCGTTTTTATGACGAATTAAGATGACATTCTCATGACATATTAAGATGACATAGTGCATGTACATATATGTATGAATTTCTTGATAGTCTTTTGATGATAGATGTGATATCATGATGTGTTTGGTCTTGACGGTTTCATGACGAAACTTATGTTTCGATTTTAAATAATGATACATGTTTTCACAAAAGACTTGAATACCCTCACCTGAAATCAATGAAATGGAAATGAATTTTCTATCCTATTGAGTTTAATGAATTTATTTTACCAATCTTGTGAATCTCATAAAAATAAACATGAAAATAATTGAGTGTATCATGCATTTAGTCTTAATGAGCTTTATCTTAATTTTTTGAAATTTATAAATTGAGATTTCTTAAGCTTAAATCAAGATTTTATATGCATGAATTAATATCTTGTTCTCTTACAAGATTGAATGAATTCTATCTTTTTCATGATCTCCTAAGAATTCCTTATGTTATTTATTTAATAGGAGATTTGTTAAAATGAATCACGGTTTCTCTTGATTTTTCAAAATTATAACTTGAGTATTAATTTTATAAATCAAGATTGTTTATATGTTCTCTCATAACATCTTTTAAAGCTTATGACTTGAATTTTGTTATGTAAAATTCTTTGAATGAATGAAATATATCTCATCACCTAATAATTCTTCTTGATATTCCTTATGTGATGATATGAATACATGAAATATTCATTAATTTATTTTAATGTATAAAAATAAGAAGTTTCGATCATGCATGGTAGGATGTAAATTGACAAAATTGGTACCATCATGATGTGAAATAAATGATGATTTGGAATCATGCATTAATGATGATTTTATATTTTATGATTTGGTATGATGCATGCAATGATGAAATATTCATGAATTTGAAATGATGCATGCAATACTTATGACAATAATGTACATGATGTATTGCATGTATCATGAATGCTTTAAATGATGAATGTTTGGTATCATGATCAACATGTTGATAAATACTTAAAAATTTTAATGTTTGAGTATCATGTATGATATGCTCATTAATGATGATTGATTTATTTTTCGGTATCGTGCATGAAAAATAAGGTTTTTTGAAATTATGTATGTTTTAATTTGAATATATAATGATGCACAAATAAGATTGATACTTACCTTTGTCATAATCTGAAAATTGATATAAAGGCCTTCCCTTCTTTTTGACAATGACAAAGGGGGAGCAAGAATTTCTAGCGTGGATATCATAAAAAGAGGCAAACTAGCTAGCTTTCACAATTCAAGACGAAAGCAAAAAATTGCATTTCTCAAAAGAGAAGAAATTGCTATCTTGAACATTACCGATAATTGCTAGTTTGAAATCTCAAGAAGAAGCAAAACATACTAACGTGCACATCTAGAAAACTTGCATATTTCAAGAGGCAAGAGTTGCTTTCTTGAACATCTCTAAATTGCTAGCTTGCATGTTCTAAAATGTTGTAACATTGATAGCTTGCACGAGCTTGCTATCTTGAACATCTTAAGAAACAAAAATTACAAAATTACTATTTTGCCTATCTCAAAAAGCAAAACATGCTAACTTGCGCATCTAGCAAAGTTGACAAAATTTACATATTTCAAGAAGCAAGAGTTGCCTTCTTGAACATCTTTAATTTGCTAGTTTGTATGATGTAGAAGTTGCTATCTCAAAAGAAGCAAAAGTGCTATCTTGTATATTGTAAAACTTGCTTATCTAAAACTTGATAGCTTGAATGTTCTAAGCATGATGTAACACTTGCTAAATTTTCTAGCTTCAAAACTGCATGATGATAAAACTTGATATTATGTTTTTTATGCAATAAGTTGAATTAATACTACAAACACATTAAAGTTGGACTTCTCCTTTTTGTTGATGACAAAGGGGGAGAAGTATGATGTTATGCATAAGTTTATGCATATGTTCATGATGACGTGTTGCAAGTATTCATGATGAATATTGCAATGACTTGAATTCAGTTTGAATTCAAGGTTCTATCAATAATGACATATTGATATGGGGAGTTTGTTTAAACTCCGGGAATTAAGTTTAACTCCGTCATCAATTGGTTGTCATCATAAAAAAGGGAGAGATTATTGAATCTCGTATTTTGATGATGAAACCAATTGATAATTGCATTTATGTTTTAATCTACGTTTTGAGTGACGTAGGATGCTTCGATCAGGATGAGACAATTAAAGCAGGAAAAATCATGTTGTGCCGGAGGAACATGTCAGAAGATTGGACGTCAGGCCGGTGGATCGGTCGACGTATCAACAGAAGGCTTCGGGCCGTGGACTCGGGCATCGGGCCAAGAAGAGCGGGTATTGTGCCAAGGATATCGGAGTTACGGAGTCAACTGACCGATTGGGCAATAGGCCGTAGGAGATGACGATGTGCCGAATAATCGGATGAAGCTTCGAGGGACCAATGACATGCCGGACAACTTGGTTAATTGCTTAGGATTAATTGTCTCGATCGAAGTTTTATTTTACATGTGTAGGATTAACTACGATGGAAGTAAGACATGCAGCAGGAGTTGCACCGGAGTCAAGACTATGATCACGTTGGGAGTTCGAGAGTTCGACGGAAGTCCGGGCAGTCGTCGGAGGTTCTGTGGGAACAAATCCGAGAAGTCTAGGAGCTTGCCAAAGAAGCTCGTCGGAACTCACCAGGTGGATCATCGTAAGTCCAGGAGTTTGCCGGAAGTCCCCCGGAGCATCATCGAAGGTTCGTCGGATGTTCGCCGGATGTTCGCCGGAAGAAGCGATTGATGCACCGGAGCAAGTTGCAGTAAATGCCTTAAGAAATATCGTAGTTAGCATTTAGATTAAGTTAGGAATGAGAGGTGATCCCATTAACTTAATCTAGGGATAATTGGGCCCTTAATAGACCCAAATTGGGCCGAATGGATCAACCCATTCAGAGCAGAATTCCTGCCAGGCGGTGGCATCGCCCAGGAGATAGTCTCCCAAGAAAGCTAGGTGGTGCAACCGCCCAGGTTAGGCGATGGCACCGCTTGGGCTTAGTCTCCGAGCGAGACTGGGCGGTGCAACCGCCCTAGTCAGCGCGGTGGCACCGCCTGGGCTCAGTCTCCGAGCGAGACTGGGTGGTATAACCGCCCCTGTCAAGCGGTGGCACCGCCCAGAGGCTCAGTCTCCGAGCTGCCAGGCGGTTGTGCCGCCCCAGTCAGGAGGTAGTACTGCCAGGACCCCGAAAATTCAGGAAAAGACACTTTTGAGCTCTAAATTCAAACCAATTTGGGGCCTGTATAAACCCCACCCTTTCCTGTATAAACCCCACCCTTTCCTGCATGAAAGGGCAACCCAAAGGCACTAAAAATCCAATCTTACTCTGTGATTTTTAGAGCTCAAAAGTGTTGTAAAGGCTAGAAGTTCTCCTCCCTCTTTTCTTCCAAGTTTTGATATTTCAAGAGAGGAGAGAAAAGTTTCTAAGGGTTGTCTCCTAAGCCCGTCAAAAGGAGTGAAACTATAAAAAGGTGGTTGGCCTTTGCCTATTGAAGGAAGGCCTCTAGTGGATGTCGGTGACCTCATCGGTGGAGGAAGCCAAAAGTGGATGTAGGTCAAGATTGACCGAACCACTCTAAATCTCAGTTTGCATTTACTTTGAGCATCTTATCTTTACTGCAAACCTCCTTAGTAGCTTACTGCCTTCTGCTCATTTACGAATGTGTTTCATTGTTAAGTATTTTTTGAATCAACGTTAAGACGAAAATCGATTTTATCGTACGAACATCATATTTCAATTTGCGCTTACATTCTGATTTCCATCATAATTGCAAACTGCCTTTATATCTTTGCTTTAACTGCATCTCGCTTGATCACAAGTTAAAATGATTTACGAATTGACTTTCATACCGAAATCGCTTTTATCGTACGAACGTCGTATTCTAGTTTGCTATTACATTTTGTTGTCTATATTAAACTGTAAACTGCCTCTATATAATTACTTTAACTGCATCTCGCTTGATCACAAGTTAAAGTGATTTACGAATCGGATTTCTTACCAAAATCGCTTTTATTGTACGAATGCAGTTTTAATCGTCGAAAGTTTTCCGCTGCACTAATTCACCCCCCCCTCTTAGTGCTCTTGATCCTAACATATAGTCTGTCCCATTGAACATGGGAGGACGAATGAAAGAGTGACCCCCTTGAAAGTCGAAAGAAGCCATTTCTCTTTAGGTGTTAAACTAAATAAGAAAAGCGTGGCTCTGATACCAACTATTACGATCGAGTTGGCACTAAGAGGGGGGTGGGGTTTGGGGGAAGGGAGGGGGTGTGGCGGGGTGAGTTAGTGAAGTAGATAAAATCACGTCAATTGGAAAAATCTTCTTATGATTAAAGGCCGTATCGGAAAGCATTTAAATTTAAAGCGTTTTCAAGAATGTCATGAGCAAAGAAAGTAAGTAAATCAGTTTGTAATTGGAGAATTAAAAGCAGAACAAAAATGCAAACCAATTTATAGTAGTTTGATCGTCGTGACCTACATCCACTCCCGATTCCTCTTCCGTTGAGGCCACCGGCATCCACTAACGGTCTTCTTTCAATAGGCAAAGACCAACTACCTTCTTACAACTCTATTCTCCTTTTGACAGGCTTATGAGAGAACCTTTACAAGTTTCAAACCTCTCTTAGAATGAACTCTAAACTCTAAGAGGTGGAGGGGAACACTCAACACTTTTCAATATTTTTCAACTCTTTTTCGTCAAGGATTCTTTTCCCCTTTCTACCCAATTCTTGTTGTTCTAAGCAGAAATAGCTAGGGTATTTATAGGCCTCAAATGGAATTGAATTTGGAGCCTAAAGTTCAAATCCTTGAGATTTTGGGGTATGGGCGGTACCACCGCCTGCAGCTTGACACTGGGTGGTACCTATTAGGATCGGAGCAGCACTAAGAGTGGGGGGGGTGAATTGGTGCAGTAGATTAAAAATTGTAAGTTTAAAAATGAATTCGTAAATATGAGGAGATTTCGTTTCGATAGTAACTTGAGTAGATGAAAACCGAAAGCTTACAGTAGTGTAAAGAACAATTTCAGGAAAGTAAGAACTCACACATTCAAGGAACACGCCAATTTAAAGTGGTTTGGTCAAAATGACCTACATCCACTTGCGAAGCCTTCTTCGAAGAGGCTCCCAACTTCCACTAGCAAATCACTTTGAAGGGGACGGACAAATACCCCTCTTACAACCTTTTACAAGTGGTTCACACTCTTACAAGTTTTCAATGAGAAAGAAGGAGGTGAACACTCAAGCAATTGAAAAACAAGATTTGCTAAAGACTTTGCTAAGGCTTTATCTCAATTTCTTACTCCTCAAAGGTTGTATTCTTTGGTGAGAATTGAGGGGTATTTATAGGCCCCAAGAGGATTCAAATTTGGGCTCCAAATTTTGAATTCTCTAGGGTTTCCGAGGCTGGCGGTGCCACCGCCTGTCAATTTCAACATTGATAGAGTTCTGGCGGTGCCACCGTCGGAACTCTCGAGTTTTGGGCGGTGCCACCGCCCGAACTCTCGGGTGCTGGGCGGTGCCACCGCCCAGTCCGGCGGTACTACCGCTTGATACTTCAGGCTCTGGGCGGTACCACCGCCTACACTATTTCAGCTCACTAGTTGGGCTCCAAACTTGGCCCAAACCAGTCCGAACTCGGGCCCAATTGGTCCCTAACCGGGTTATAGGATTAACCCTTAATCCTAACCTTAATTACATGCAAACTATGAGCTTAAGAGATAGTCCTAAACAAGTTTTTAACCGACAACGTCGAGTTTCCTTCCGACGAGCTTTTCGACGAACTTCCGGTGGACTTCCGATACACCCTCGGATTTCTTCCGACGGACTCCCAACAGGCTCCTGGTCTTGTGGCGAGTTCAGCGAGTAGCCGAACCTTCTCGGTGATCTCCGCGAACCTCTGACGATCTCTTCAGCGGACTTCTGAAAACTCCGACAAGTCCCCGATTTCTTCTTGGGCAGCATCTCCGACGAATCTTCGGACTCTTGAACACCCATCGAACTTGACTCTGGTAGACTTGCTTTATGTCTTCAAGCTTTTATAGTTAATCGTGCATACTTAAAATAAAACTTCGATCGAGATAATTAATACAAAGCAATAATTAAGTTGTTTGGCATGTCATTGGTCCTACGACGCTTCGTCCGATTCTTTGGCGCATCGTCCTCTCTTGCGGCATATTGCCCAATCGGCCAGTTAACTCCATAACTCCGATATACTTGGCGCAATACCCGCTCTTCTTGGCTTGATGCCCGAATCCACGGCCCGAAGTCTTCTGTCGATAAGTCGATAGATCCGCCAGCCCAACGTCCAATCTTATGACATATTCCTCCAGCGCAACATGATTTTCCTGCTTTAATTGTCTCATCTTGATCGAAGCATCCTACATCACTCAAAACGTAGTTTAAATCATAAACACATATCAAGTGGTTTCATTATCAAAATACGAGATTCAACAATCTCCCCCTTTTTGATGATGACAACCACTTGATGACGGAGTTAACCTTAACTCCCGGAGTTTAAATAAACTCCCCCTATCAATATGCCATATTGATAGAAACTCTTGGATTCAAAAATCCAAGCAACATGTCATGATCAAATCATAACATGACCTCAACATACTTCTCCCCCTTTGTCATCAACAAAAAGGAGAAGTGTGACTTTCTATGTGTTTGAGAGATGAATTCAACTTATTGCATGAAAAACATAATATCAAGTTTTATTATCATGCAATTTGTAAGCTTGAAAATTTAACAAATGCTACATTATACAGGCTAGCAAAAATTTAGCAAGTACAATATCACATTTGAATATGTAAGCTATCAAGTTTTAGATATATAAGATAGTAAAATAACATGTCCTACTTTACAACATTTTAGAACATGCAAGCTTGCAGTTTTAAGATGTTCAAAATGCAACTCTTGCTTCTTGAAATATGCAAGTTGCAAGCTATCAAATTTTGCTTCCTTTGCAATGTTTGAGCTTGCAATTTTGCTTCCATTGCAAAGTACAAGTTTAGCATGTTTAGCATCTTGAGATGGCAACTGTTTGCTTCTCTTTAGACTACAAGCTAACAATTTTTACGATATGCAAGTTTTACTACATACAAGCTAGCAAAAATTTCGAAAGCAAATGCAAGATAGCTTTCTTGTGTAAGCTCATGATTCTTGCTTCCTATTGCAATATGTAAGTTGCAAGTTTTGCTTCTTGAGATAGGCAAGATAGCACATTTGCTTGAGATTGCAAAATAGCATTTCTTGTTTTTGAGATGAGCAAGCTAATAAGTTTTGCCCCTTTTTGCGATGTGTACATTTGCAATTTTTGCTTCTCTTGTCTTGTGCAAGCTAGCTATCTCCCCCTTTGTCATTGTCAAAAAGAAGGAAAGACCCTTTACATCAATTATGATAAAGGTAAGTATCAATCTTATTCATACATCATTATATTTTCAAATTAAAACATGTATCATTTCAAAAACCTTATATTTCATTCATGCACGATGAGTAGATCAATCAACATTATGAGCATATCATACATGATACTAAAATTTTTAACTATTTATCAACATTTTGATCATGATACCAAACATTCATCATTTAGAGCATTCATGATACAAAACATTAAATCAACATTTATGATATATCATTTTAGCAACAATTCATAGCATTTTAAATCATGATTCACATCATATGTAATACATCACATCATAATTAAAAATCACAAGTATTGCATGCATTATTGCAAATCATAAATATTTCATATCATGATGGTATCAATTTTGTCAAATTATATCCTACCATGCATGTTCATAACTTTTCATTTGTATGCATCAAAATAATATCAAGAGTATTTTATGCATAATGCCAAATCATCATTTATAATTACATCAATATTCTAATCATTATTTCAATCTACACATCATGATAACAATAAATTTGTACTATAGACAATCTTATATTTTATCATTCAAGCCAGCATATATTTTTGCAATTAGCAAGCTAACAATTTCCTTTTTTCTTTTATAACAATGATTCAATCATATCAAGGCATTTGTATCATAGATACAAAGAAATCATATCATCAAAGATAAGACCATTTGAATACCAAAAGACATGATTTATTTCAATAGATCTCCTTTATTTTTATAAATATAAAAAAGAAATATAGGAGATCAAATGTTATAGTACCTTGATTCTTGCATAAGAAGTCATAAGTTATAAATTTCAAAAAATCAAGATAAGTCTTATTCAAATTCAAATCGTCAAATCAAAATCATTTTCAAGAGATTCATAAAAAGAAAAACATAGATAGATTTTTTAATCTCTCAATTCTTTATGAATCATAAAAATTATAATTCCAAAAAATTATGATTCATTTCAGAAATTTTCTTCTTTAGTAAACAATAAGAAGAAACATGGGAGTTCAAAGAACAAGATCTTGATTGACAATAAAATTTCATGTATCGAATATCGAGAAATCAAGATGATGATTCATAAAGAATATCACAAGTTACAAGAGAAAAATCATCATTTATTTTCAAATTATTCAATTTATCAAATCAACATTTCTTAGGTATGCATGATATCAAAATATGGTTTCAAATCTTCAACATATAACATGCATGAATTCAAAAATCGAAAGGAGAAGGGAAGAATTCAAGGGTATAAAGATTTCAACCATCTCATAAACAAATGAAGGATCAAGTCATGAATCCAAAATTCCATGAATCATTTCGACAAATCTCCTTTTAAATAATAAAAAAAGATCATCAAAGGAAATCTCATATTATTCCAAAAAATCAAGATCATGATTTTGATAAAACTCATTTCAAATTCAAATTATCAAAATCATTTTTATGGTTCACAAAATTCATAACATAAGTAGATTCATGATTTCATTGATAATAGATTCCCCCCTCCCTTTTTTTTTAAAGTGTTTCATTTTAAGTGATTGATTTCATGTTAACATGCTTTTCAAACATGCATCAACGTTTAGGATCAAAAAATAAATTTCGTCATAAAACCATCAAGACCAATAAATTACAAAAATCATTATATATCACTTTAATATCTCATACATAAAATCATCGAATCATGGTATCAAAATTTCAATATTTTCATTACAACTTTATTGCATTGGTTTCATTGAACATAATTTTGAATGATTCTTATAGATAACTAAAACTTCTTTA
Organism: Musa acuminata AAA Group; assembly: GCF_036884655.1. Taxonomy (NCBI): domain Eukaryota; kingdom Viridiplantae; phylum Streptophyta; class Magnoliopsida; order Zingiberales; family Musaceae; genus Musa; species Musa acuminata. The sequence goes on along the minus strand of NC_088356.1, from coordinate 37,621,857 downwards.
ATTTTAATTTATATGATTGACTTTATATTAGCATGTTCAAATTTTGTTCTTATGTCAAAACCATACATCATGTTTGAAAACCAAAGATAAGGTTCATAAAAAATCATCAAGCCTTCCATTCAAAAGTCATGCATCGTCATTGAAAATCAATATAGAAATCGTCAAAATACACATTCTTGCTTCTCAAGCACAGACATAAGATTAATCTTACTAGGTGTATAAGCATTAGATTTATATCTAACATTTTATTGCATTAACATAACACATACAATTTTCAAGAAAATTAATTATAAACTAAATTAAAAATAACTCATGAAAGTATTATGTAATTTCAAAATAAATTAGGGGGATTTCGATTACCTCATTGTTGAAAGTGGTTGAGGCGTAGTTTACCACCTCGCCTTTCTTAATTTTCTCCTCATCTTCGGAAGAGCTCAATTCATCCCAAACTTTGTTCTTCTTGCGTTCAAAGTAAGTAGTTCCATTCTTTTTGCTTTTTAATTTTTGTTTCATTTGTAGTTTAAGTTCACCATCACTTGAGCTTATGCTCGAGTGGTCTTCATGTGTTCTATGTCCCAAATCCTTCCTGTCCTTTGGAAGGTTGTTCTCGAATTTCCTTTTTGTCACATTGTTCATTTCGTAGGTCATTAGAGGCCCAATAAGTTCTTTAAGAGGGAATATTTTAAGGTCCTTGGCCTCTTGAATAGCCGTAACTTTTGGATCCCAACTTTTTGGAAGGGATCTTAAGATTTTAGTGACTAGTTCAAAGTTAGAAAAACTTTTACTAAGAGCTTTGAGTCCATTGATGACATCCGTGAAACGGGTGTACATGTCTCCGATGGACTCACTTGGTTTCATCCGGAAAAGTTCATAAGAGTGCACAAGAATGTTGATTTTGGACTCTTTCACTCGGCTAGTACCTTCATTAGTGACATCAAGAGTTCTTCAAATATAAAAAGCCAAATCACAAATCGAAACGTGATTAAATTTATTTTTGTCAAGTGCACAATATAAGGCATTCATAGCCTTTGCATTTAAAGCAAAAAACTTTCTTCTTTGATTCATCCCATTCGCTCATCGGAAGAGAAGATTTTTGAAATCCATTTTCGATAATATTCCAAAGCTCGAGATTCAACGAAAGTAAGAAAACTCTCATTCGAGTTTTCCAATAAGTGTAGTCCGTCCCATTGAAAAAGGGAGAACGAATGAGAGAGTGACCTTCTTGAAAACCGTAAAGAGCCATTTCTATTTGGGTGTTAAACCAAAGTAGAAAATCATGGCTCTGATACCAATTGTTAAGATCAGAGCAGCACTAAGAGGGGGGGGCGTGAATTAGTACAGCGAATTAAAACTTGTAAGTTTAAAAATAAATTCGTAAATTCAAGGAGATTTTGTTTCGATAGTAACTTGAGTAGATGAAAACCGAAAGCTTGCAGTAGTGTAAAGAACAATTTCAGGAAAGTAAGAACTCACACATTCAAGGAACATGCCAATTTAAAGTGGTTCGGTCAAAATGACCTACATCCACTTGCGAAGCCTTCTTCGAAGAGGCTCTCAACTTCCACTAGCAAATCACTTTGAAGGGGAAGGACAAATACCCCTCTTACAACCTTTTACAAGTGGTTCACACTCTTACAAGTTTTCAACGAGAAAGAAGGAGGTGAATACTCAAGCAATTGAAAAATAAGACTTGCTAAAGACTTTGCTAAGGCTTTATCTCAATTTCTTACTCCTCAAAGGTTGTATTCTCTGTTGAGAATTGAGGGGTATTTATAGGCCCCAAGAGGATTCAAATTTGGGCTCCAAATTTTGAATTCTCTTGGGTTTCCGAGGCTGGCGGTGCCACCGCCTGTCGGTGGCGGTGCCACCGCTTGTCAATTTCAACATTGACAGAGTTCTGGCGATGCCACTACCGGAACTCTTGGGTTTTGGGCGGTGCCACCGCCTGATACTTCAGGCTCTGGGCGGTGTCACTGCCTAGTCTAGCGGTGCCACCGCCTACATTATTTCAGCTCACTGGTTGGGCTCTAAACTTGGCCCAAACCAGTTCGAACTCGGGCCCAATTGGCTCCTAACCGGGTTATATGATTGCGCCTTAATCCTAACCCTCATTATATACAAACTACGAGCTTAAGAGATAGTCCTAAGCAAGTTTTTAACTGGCAACGTCGAGTTTCCTTCCGGTGAGCTTTTCGACGAACTTCCGGCGAACTTCCGATACACCCTCGGATTTCTTCCGGTGGACTCCCAACAGGCTCCCGGTCTTGTGGCGAGTTCAGCGAGTAGCCGAGCCTTCTCGGTGATCTCCATGAACCTCCGACGATCTCTTCGGCGGACTTCCAAAAACTCCGACAAGTCCCCGATTTCTTCTTGGTTGGTTCCGGCAGCATCTCCGACGAATCTTCGGACTCTTGAACACCCATCGAACTTGACTCCGGTAGACTTGCTTTATGCCTTCAAGCTTTCATAGTTAATCCTTCATACTTAAAATAAAACTTCAATCGAGACAATTAATACAAAGCAATAATTAAGTTCTCCGGCATGTCATTAGTCCTACGACGCTTCGTCCGATTCTTCGGCGCATCGTCCTCTCTTGCGGCATATTGCCCAATCGGCCAGTTAACTCTGCAACTCTAATATCCTTGACGCAATACCCGCTCTTCTTGGCCCGATGCCCGAATCCATTGCCTGAAGTCTTCTGTCGATACGTCGACCGATCCGCCGACTCAACGTCCAATCTTCTGACATGTTCATCCGGCACAACATGATTTTCCTGCTTTAATTGTCTCATTCTGATCGAAGCATCCTACGTCACGCAAAACGCAAATTAAATCATAAATACATATCAAGTGGTTTCATCATCAAAATATGAGATTCAACAGTACCACCAACCAGTCTAGCGGTACCACCACCTGACACATTGTCACTGGTACCACCGCCCAGTTTGGTGATGCCACCTCCTGACAGCCTCGGAGATCGAGTTTTTCGAGTTTTCCAACTCACAAGCGGTTCCACCGCCTGTTCTGGCGGTGCTACCGCCTGACCCAACTTTTGGGTCACTGAATGAGCCTCCTAATGAGCCCAAATTAGTCTCATTTAAGGCTCAATTGGCCCATAATTGAGTTAGCATGATTACACCAAAAGCTAACTCAATTAGCCTCCTAAACTACTTCGATCTTAGACAAATGATTACAAGGAATGAGTCTTTTGTCCAGCATATCATTGGTTCATCCGGCGCTCGTCCGATCCTTCGACGCATCGTCCTCTCCTTCGGCGTATTGCCCAATCGGCATGTTGACTCCCGCAACTTTCGATCTCCTCGGCTCGATGATTGAATTCATGACACGAGCCTTCTGTCAACACGTCGACCAATCCTTCAGCCCGATGTCCAATCTTCTGACATGTTCACTCCGGGCGAATGTCCGATTCCTCCCGCTTTAATTAATTTGCCTCTCCTTGATCGAAGCTAGTCATGCATTACTCAAAATGTAGATTAGATCACAAACTCATCAATTGGTTTCATCATCAAAATTCGAGATTCAACAAACCGTGCTCACCAAGATGCATAATTGCTATCCTTGGATAGTTTGAAAGAAAGTAGAGTGGTTGCATTGATGGATATGAGTCTAGTAGATTGATAAGAACTATTGTTTTTTGAAGAAATAACTGTTAGAACTTGAAGAAAGAAGACATATTGATGTTGAGTTATGCTGTTGATTGAAGACTATTGATATTTGGAGGAAGAGATCTATAGTGGATCAAACAGATCAAACCTGATGAAGGACCATTTGATCGAATTCAATCAGATTTGGAACGGATCAGATCTCATTGATGAGGTGGAGCAGATCTGATATAGATCAGATCTGATATAGATCAGATCTGAAAGTGATCAACCAAATTAGATTTGATGAAGTGGTCTTTGTTGTTTATCTTCTGATTTGATCAAATTTGATCGAAGGAATGTAGTCATTGTGAAGCAATTTGGAATATATCGGTTGCAGTGAGAGATCATAAGGGGAGATCATGCGAGGAAGAATCACGTAAGGAGGGATGCAGCTTTCAACTTCAATCGTGCAGGTGTTAGAGTAAGAGCAGAACAGACTGCTATTGCCATAGTAGTAAGGAGAAAGCACTATTGGGAGGAGGCACTACAGGAGTGACTATGGATTAGTGAGGAGAAATCACCAATGGGGAGAAGGTGCAGGTAGTAAGAGGAATCACTAATGTCGAGCAGATTAGCAAGAATGAGGCAGTGGGAGTCAGTGTCACCTAGACAAATCAGTGATGAAGGAGTCATCAGGGCAGATCAACGATGAAGCTTTGACAAGGAAACTGATCGCTTACAATTGGAAATAGGAGAGGAAACCTTCCTTGGAAGCAAGGGAGCCCTCGTACCATGAAAATTTTGTCCTGAATGAGGATGATTTCATTCATTAAGGTAATATATATTTATACAGATTTGAGAGAAATATTTTTCTAAATTATACTCTCAAATTATGCATATATATGATGATGATGATTGATTCTTAAATTATAAAATAATTAAAATTTTAAAAATATAAAAAATATAAAATTATTATTTTATATTTATTTTAATTAAAATATTTTAGAAATCAAGTTAGTTGAATGCTGTACAGAAGCCACACTCCATATATTGCAGCCCAGGCCTTGGTGTGCAGAACAAAGAAGACAAGGCTCTTTCGTCACCAGACGTACGTGAAGAAGAAGAAGGGTGGAAGGAAGGGCAAAGGAATCAATTAGTCTGACTTCACTGTTCACCCGATGACCATATCCGATGTGAGACTAAATAGGAGTATTAGAATCTAAGCTGGCTGATGGCAGGGATGAGGATGTAACTACAGCTGCTCAATTCACTGCACAGTACTGTTATTAGAAAGGAAGCTTCACTGAAAGAACCAGCAGCTATATCATGTCCTCTGTCATGGACGAGCATGGTGTTGTTTCCATCGTCTCTCTCCTACGACCATGTGCAGGTCAATCGAGAGAGCAAACCTTAAAATGGAACTTGATGGATTCATCACATCACGTAGAGGAGTTGCTTTTACGTACTAATCCATGCATGCAACGTGGGTTTTGTTTGGTACTGCTCCATGCATTCTTCCCTAGCCGAAACGATAAGACTCCTGACTTGCTATGCCAAGTATACCAGTTCGCGAGAGAGAGAGAGAGAATCTCAAACCCAGCATATAATAGGAAGCGGTGTCTACGTGGCACTGATTCAGTGGAGTTTATGTTGTTTTCTGGCTTGGGAATGATGTCCGATCCTTACGGCAAAGGAAAAGAAGTGTCGTCACCGATTAATGCTTAAGGCTCTCTTCGACGATGAGCTGTTCCACCTCGAACAGCAAGCGGCACGAATTAAATACATGCCGACGAGATTCGTGGTTTCGATAATAGTAATAGAGAAGTTTGTACGGTGCCCCACGAGATACAGCTGATCCAGTACGAGGAGTTGTTTGTTCTATTGCAGGATAAAACGGGCGCAAAGATCTTTACGCCCGTTCCGTTGGTGGAATATTGGTGAGCCATAATGAAAGTTTCTACGGACAAATCGCATATGATCACTATGCGAACTGTGATCTACGGTCAGATGTGAACTCCGAGAGCGTCGGGCGTGTAGATGGACGGATGTTGATTGTCCTCATCAAACTTATATGCGGGATGTAGCGGTGATGGGCACTGGGGAGACTCGTCGAGGAAGTCGGGAGGACGACCAACGGAGATATCGGAGAGATGTGGACGGGCGATTCTTCTTGTGTTTTCCTTTTATTTTTTTTGGGTTTCGAAAATTGAATCCAAGAAGAGGATTATGTCGAATCCCGATGTTGGTTTCGATCGAATCATAGGGCTTTAACGTCGGGTGGGTGGGTGGGTGGATGAAGGAGAAGATGTCTCTTTAGGGCTCCTTGGTTGCTCGAGATCCTCTTCTTTTGTTGCCTTTTGGATCGGTGAGTCAGTCGTTTGTTTTCTTGCTCAATTCGTGCTTATTCTTTTGCACTGATGGCCGAGGTGGCTCGAACTTGAGCTTTCTAATAGAGGTTTTCAGAGCTTAATGCATAGACACTTGCGGATTCCATTCAAGATGAATGACATTGCTAACTTTGAGGATTCTGGCATAAACGAGAAATATTTAATCACTCTTTTCTTAAAGATGTAGAACAGGTTGTTCTTGCTAGTTTACCTTATTCAAGAAAAAGGGAATGTTTGGTACCAATCGGAGTTTATATATGTTGTTTCTTCTCGATTAGGAAGGCTAGAGTTTAGTAGAATGCTGCAGTCTCAATAGATAAGAAACACATATTTGAGATCCAGGCTTTATAAATACTCGTCATATGCCAGTCTAGAGATATTAAATGCCATTAATTTCATGTTGGTCTTGTAATCTGTTGCTTGAAAGCTACGTTAATACTTGATGGTAGTAAAATCTTTTGCTTTTTTAAGGTAGGTGACTTGATTTCTCACATCTGCTTTTGCTGTGAATTATGTATTTCGTCAAGATTGATGTCTCTGTTGTTTGTTGTTACTTAGAATTACAAACTTAGAACAACTTGATTAATGAAGTGGAACTCGTATTGTTTATATACAGCTTAGGAAATCTTTCAGGCGCACACCATGGCTCCAAAGATAAATCATGGTGAGGGACGGACTAGGAACTCATTATCCTTAATTGTTGTGATCGGTCTCTGTTGCTTCTTCTATGTTTTGGGTGCGTGGCAACGGAGTGGTTTCGGGAAGGGGGACAGTATCGCTCTACAAATTACTAAGCAGACGGCATGCACGGACATTCAAAATCTAAATTTCGAGACCCACCACAGTGGGTTAGGCAGCCTGAGCGATCTTGGTGATTCGGAAACAAAAACATTTGAGCCTTGTGATGATCGTTACACCGATTACACTCCTTGCCATGATCAAAATCGAGCGATGACCTACCCTCGAGACAACATGATATACAGAGAGAGGCATTGCCCATCTGATGAGGAGAAACTGGATTGTCTTATACCTGCCCCCAAGGGTTATGTGGCACCTTTCCCATGGCCTAAGAGCCGTGATTATGTTCCCTATGCTAATGTCCCTTATAAGAGCTTGACTGTTGAGAAGGCTGTTCAGAACTGGGTTCATTATGAGGGTAATGTGTTCAGGTTTCCTGGCGGTGGGACTCAATTCCCTCAAGGTGCAGATAAATACATTGACCAACTTGCCTCTGTCATTCCAATTGATAATGGGACTGTCAGAACTGCACTAGACACTGGTTGTGGGGTATGGAACATCTCTGTTTATACATCTGCTCTCAGCTCATCTTCAACCCTTTTGTTCTTATAATTTAAACTTTTGTTTAGAGGGACATGGATGAAGCTAGTATTTTTGGCCTTTGCTTTGATTTTGACTGTGTTGGTGATATATATTTTTTCAGGTCGCCAGTTGGGGTGCTTATTTATTTAAAAGGAATGTATTAGCCATGTCGTTTGCACCAAGGGACTCACATGAGGCACAGGTACAGTTTGCACTGGAACGAGGTGTTCCTGCAGTTATCGGCGTTCTTGGATCAATTGAACTTCCATACCCATCTAGAGCATTTGACATGGCTCACTGTTCAAGGTGCTTGATTCCATGGGGTGCAAATGGTTAGAATTAGTTACATTAAATCTGTTTTTTTGTCAAGTTCATTCATTTGTTCTCGATTTCTTTGCAAAAAGCTCCGTTCTCTAATTGATTCTGATCCTTTTTCTTACACTTTGTTTTTGGTCTTCTTTCTCTTCAGATGGAGTTTACATGATGGAGGTGGATAGGGTTCTCAGACCTGGTGGTTATTGGGTGCTCTCAGGTCCCCCAATCAACTGGAAAGTTAACTATCAGGTCTGGAAGCGCACAAAGGACGATTTTGAGGAAGAACAGCGGAAGATCGAAGAAATCGCCGAACTTCTTTGTTGGGAGAAGATCTATGAGATGGCTGAATTTGCCATTTGGAGGAAGAGAATAAATGCTGAATCCTGCACTCAGAGGCAAGATGAAATTGGAGTAAATATATGTGAAACAACAAACCCAGATGATGTCTGGTAAGTGATATTCTCTCTAGCCATTGTAATTCTCAAACAAATGCTAGAGTGTTGAAGATATGTGATGACTGCAGTTGTACATTGGATTTATGGTATAAGTGGTTAATGAGGAATGCTGCCTTTATGACGTTATTCTCTCCTTAATGATTCAGTCTCATAATTGAATTACTTCAAAAACCTGGATTCATTGTGATATTCTAATATTCTTCTTTTTCTATTAGAAAGATTAAGAACAGACTTAATACAAGAAGAAGAATAATTCACAGCATATCCTAGCTGTTTAAGGTTGGTTAGATAGATATTTTCCCGCTGTTGATCTCTTTTCAGGGAAACATAAGTAGTCAAAACTGAGAGTATGCAAATATATCATGTTAATTTTTGTTCATGATCTCGAATGTGGACTATAAGTGGTCATTTAGTACATCAGTTTCGAGTTGTGACTTAGAACCCCACAACTGAAATCCCAAAAAGACATCTTAGTGATTTTAATCATCTGTTCAACATGTGCTTTGTCTGTGAGCAAAGCACTGATTTAAAAAAGAAATGCACTATATGTTTTTATACTGTTGTACATGATATTATGATATTAAAGTAGCTCCAGTGAAATGGGATGATGTTAATGAACAAAAGTAACATGACTGATGAGTCAACACGGTTAGGTCTGTAGGTCGATGTTGGGAGCTTCTTGTGGGGTGAGTATGATGATGAGGTGGCCGCGCCCTCGGAAAGGAATGTTGGTCGGTGTTGGTCGGGATCTGGGCCGGCTCACTACTCTTCTTTGTGCGATTGAAGGTATCTTCTAGGTCGAGATGTTCGTCGCTCGGGGGTGTCCGCCTTCCTGCAAAATGGCCTTCGTCGGGTGCTTCCCGACTTTGGCCCCTCCGATGAGCAAATCAGTGGAGTATTTGATATCGAGTTTTTTTTTCTCCTCTGGCTGGGCGTCGGTCAAGGGTTTTTATACTATTGTGTTAGGATTGGTTGCGCCTCGGTTCGGTGTGGCCGCTGACCCTTGTGGGATAGGATGGCTTTTCTGACGAGCTGGTGTCTTGGGGGATGCCTGAGCGGCGTCAGACGGCACCGCCCTGAGCCCTTGGGATAGTCGTGTCACATAGTGTCTTGGTACGGAACCTAGCTTAACGTGCATCATGAGGTTCTGATAGCGTGTGGCGTTGGATTCTGATATTGGTTGGGACGTGGCGTGTGACATCGGTGATGACTCATCTAGGGGTCAAAATATGCCTTATCACTTCTCCCCCCCCTCCAAGGCGTGTCGCTGGGTCCCTAATGGGCCGGGAGACATGCCTGGGGCTGAAGGACGCAATTATGCCGGTTGCCCGCGCGGGGAAGCTAGATTGACTCGTCGGGGGGCGGTTTTAGAGGGGCGGTGCCCTGTGATTTGGATAGGATTAATCCTGTTGATCGAACGGTGGGGACTTGATAAGGCAATACCTAAATGTCAAAATTGGCCAGACAAGACCTGCGGAGCGAACCCGATGTGTCTCAGTTCAGATGACGGGTTTCGCATGGCTCGGAGCTACGGTTGCCAAGTTTGCAAGTCGGCAAGCGAATCGAGGTGGCTCGATTTAAAGACTTATCAGGGGGGCGAATCGGAGTCGACGTGAAGCGGCTTGGATAACGGGTTAGGCCGGTGATTCGGGCGCTAGATCGACCGAGATGTGACTCGGGAATAAGATTGGTCGTGAGGTGTAGCTCGAGCAATGGATCGGGCCTGTGGGCCGAGTGACCGAATCCGGTTCTGGTTCCGGTGCCGACGGGTCGCAAGTTGGGAGCGATCGGGAGCGACCCGGGCAAGAAACGAGCCTAGGGACCGAGTGACTCCTCTAGGCTATGGATTGAATCTGGGGACCGAGTGAGTAAGCTCGGTTCCAAATCAAATCTGGGGACCGAGTGGGTAAGCTCGGCTCCGAATCGAATCTGGGGACCAAGTGAGTGAGCTCGACTCCGATTGAATCTGGGGACCGAGTGAGTAAGCTTGGCTTCAAATCAAATCTCGGGACTGAGTGGGTGAGCTCGGCTATGGATTGAATATGGGGACCGAGTGAGTAAGCTCGGCTCGGAATTAAATATGGGGACCGAGTGAGTGAGCTCGGCTCCGGATTGAATCTGGGGACCAAGTGAGTAAGCTCGGCTCTGAATCAAATCTAGGGACCAAGTGGGTGAGCTCGGCTCCGATTGAATCTGGGGACCGATTCATACCTGAATGCTGAATGCCGTCGCGCCACGTGGCGGGTCGGGCGGAGCGTCACAAGGCCTGGCGAGAAACTTCATTTAGAATGGCCTTTCGGTGGGGGGTCTCGGGTGATGGGATGCCTCTGGTGGGAGTTCCGAGGCAGGCGAATCTAGCATATCCGAGGGGTTGCGACTAGTCTTTAATGTCGCGACTGTTCCTCTCCTCGGGAAGCCCTAATTACCGCCCTGCCGTGGGTTACTCGCCTTTTATAATCCCCATACAGGGCAGTTGCCATCACCTTCGCCATCAGTCTTTCGTCCCGCACTTCAGCTCTTTCTTGCAACTCCGCCGTTCTCTTTGCTTCAATCCCTCACCCCGGACCCCGGGCTTCTTCCTCGCAACTCTGAGGTTGGGATGTCTCCGTCTTCGTCTTCGTTTTCGTCTTTGTCTTCGTTTTCGTCCTTGTCTCCCTCTCCTTCTCCTTCTCCTTCTCCTTCTCCTTCCCCCTCTGCAAATTCCCGGGATGAGGTAGTGAGTGTGTCTTTGGGTAGTGCTTCCTCAAAGGCCTCAGAGGGTTTAGCCGCACTTGAGGCCCTCAAGTTATGGCACGACATGGACTCGGTGGTGATCGAGGACCTTTTGAAAGTGCTCTGGGATCGCTACCGCATCCCGGAGTGTTACGGCCTGCATGCCCCTCGGCCTGGGCAGCGGCCGTACGACCAGTTTCCCAACGGTTTCAGGTTAACCGTGGGGGCACTCGAGGCGGGGCTGCGGTTCTCGGTGCACCTTGTTATTAGGGATTGTCTTCACTTTTGGAGGATCTCCCCCTCCCAAGTGTTGCCAAACTCCTAGTGCTACTTGGTGGCTTTCATCTGGGAGTGTCGAGGGGCTGGGATCGAACCGTCCCGACCCCTCTTTCTGGCTTGTTTCCGCCTAGGCAGGGGACCAGGCGGGTATTACTTGATCGCCCGCAACGGTTTTAAGATCAGTGATGCGCCCTACAACAACAAAGGTTGGAAGAGGCATTTCTTCTATATTAGTTGTGATCAAGAGTGGGGCTTCAGCACCAAGTGGGCTTTTCGGACCATCGATAATGCCCTCCCGTCGCCTTCTGCTGGAGACGCAGTGGTCGTGGATCGTCTGAGGGGTATCCTGTCCTCTTCTCAGGCAATTAAGGAAATGATCGAGGAGTGGATGGTCGAAGCGGAGTTGAGCCCCGCCACCGGGGGTATGGCCATTCATATATAATGGATTGTTTGCTCGTCCCAAACCATTTGACCGCTGCCTATTTTGTAGAAATGGTGGATCTGAGATCGATGAAGAAGACGGCTAGCGCCAAGGCCGTCGAGCCCCCGTCTCAGGATGGGGAGGGCTCTGGAGGCGGGGTTGTCCCGTTGGAGGGCACGCCGAAGAGGGCGCCGACATCACCAGCATCGGAGCACCCTCTTAAGAAGTCGAAGATGGTGGCTCGGAAGATGCTCGCAAGCCGGGCCACCCGCTCGAGCGCCTCCCTGGAATCGCCCGGGGCTACTGCCCAGGGGGAGGGCTCGGGGAGTGTGAAGGGGAAAGGGTCGGTTGGGTCATCCGACAGCGACCCTTCCAAGAGGGCGCCGACGTGCCCCTTGCCGGTATGGGAACTATGCCGCATCTATTCCTGGGTTGAGTGTGGGCACTACCAAGCCCAGCGTATGACCGATCTTTTGGCCGAGGAGCCCGGGGCCCCCTATGCCGCTCGATGGCCGACTCTCAAGGCCGACAGCCATCTCTGGGGCGATGGGCTAATCGCTCAAGAATTCGTCCGAGGGGCGTTGCACCCAAGCCTGGCCAAGGACCTCTACAGCTCCACTTCTGAAGTGCTGGTAGAGCGGGTGGCCAAGTTGCTCATTTGGGTAAGTAATGGCTTCCTTCTCGTACCCAATCCCCTCTTTCTTGGGTGCTGACATCGATCCTCATGCAGAGCCAGCACTACGGTATGGCGTTGATCGACCGGGTCCTCGACACCGGGCAGGTGATCGGGCGCCAGTTGGAGATCAACACTGCCCTCTGGCTGGAGAACCTGGAGTTGCGAGACAAGGGGGGTCTAGAGGCTGTTGCCACGGCCAAAGAGCGCGCCACGACACTGGGTGAGGAGGTGGCTCGTTTGAAGGCCGAGCTGGAAGAAAGCCGGTCACACATCCGTTCACTAGATGACGAGCTACTGACCCTCTCCCAGGATGTCAAGACCGCCAGGGTGACGGCCTGGGCTGCAGAGGAGGCCCTAACGGAGGAGTGGCTGGGGTTGCCCAAAAGGGTTGAGGAGGCGATCACCGGATATAAAGTGTCCCTCGGGTTCAAACGTGGGTTGGTGAGGTCGGGCCGGGTCATGTACGAGTATGGGTACCGGGTGGCTTGTGCTCGCTTCCGGGCGAAGTACTCGGACTTGGAGCTAGAGTCGGACTCGTTTGTTGACAACTCAGTGGATCAGGACGTCGACATGCCGGCGAACGTCCCCTTCGATGATGGGCCCGCGACTCCTCCGTCGAGCTAGGGGCTGTGCCCCCTCTCTTTTTGTCTTTTGCTCCGGTCAGGCTTGGGGCCGTGCCGCCCGACTGCCATGTGTATCTCCTCAATCATTAAGAAGCACTTTTATTTTGGAATTATGACTCGCTATTTTCCCCAACCATGGGTGCGCGGGCCCCGTATATCTTTTTTGCATCCTGACCTGCCTCCTTTTGGGTAGAATTTCTTCAGGTTTGCTGCATTCCATGTTCTCGGCAGGGGACTTCCCTCCATAGTCTCGAGTTGGTAGGTCCCCTCTTGGACCATGTCATAGACTCTATAGGGGCCTTCCCAGTTGGGTGTGAGCTTTCCCTTTGCTCGGGTCGTGTCGCTCACTTCTGCACTTCGGAGGATGAGGTCCCTGATCTTGATCGGGCACGGGCGGACCCGTCAGTTGTAAATTTGAGCTGCCGCCTTCTTATATGACAAGATACGCAGATGTGCCTTAGCTCTCCCTTCCTCAAGGAGATCTAGGTTTGCTCGGAGCCCCTCCTCGGAGTCTCCTTGCTCGTAATTGGAGGTGCGCAGGGTCGGGAATAACGTTTCGGGTGGCAGGATCGCCTCGGTCTAGAACGCCAGGCCGAACGGAGACTCCCCTGAGGTGGTTTTGGGAGTCATTTTCGTTGCCCACTGGACGCTCGGAAGCTCGTCCACCTAGGCACCATGTGCGCCTGAGATTCTTCTCTTGAGGCCTTCCATAATCGCCCGATTCATCACCTCAGTTTGGCCGTTAGTTTGGGGGTGCGCGACCAAGCTAAACTTCAACTGGATCCCATATGACTGGCAATAGGCCTTAAACTTAGTGTTGTTGAATTGAGTTCTATTGTCGGTGACGATAGCTTTCGTGATCCCGAACCGGGTGATGATATTATTCCACTTGAAGCTCTGGACTTGCTTCTCGGTAATGGAGGCCAAGGGTTCGGCTTCCACCCACTTCATGAAGTAGTCGACCCCGACTATGAGAAAGCATTGCTGACTCAATGCTGGAGGGAAGGGTCCAAGGAGGTCGAGGCCCCATTGGGCAAAGGGCCAGGCCACGTCCATCGGAGTAAGGGGAACGGTTGGTTGGTGCAGCAGTCGAGTGTGCCGCTGGCATTGTGGTCACTGCTGCATGTATGACATGGCATCCTGGCACATGGTTGGCCAGTAGTATCCTTGCCGGAGGGTTTTGAAAGCTAAGGTTCGTCCCCCGATGTGCTCCCCACAAATCCCCTCATGAAGCTTAGCGAGGACCACCTCGACTTCTGATGGCACGAGGCAGCGTAGGAGGGGTTAAGAGAAGGCCCTTCGGTATAACTTTCCGCCGATGATGCAGTACTAGACTTGAGTTTGCCTTAACCATCTCTTAGCCACCGGGTCGTCTGGCTCCCCTCCCCCCGCTTTGTATCGGAGGATCTCCTCCATCCAGCTCGGTGATGAACTCGTTTCGGTGACCTCATGAGTCGCTATTGTCGAGACCGCTATGGACTCAGTAGCTGGGGCCGACCTCGGGCCGCGGGTGGAGGCTGATATGGCCAGCGCATCAGCCCGTGTGTTCTGCGGCTAAGGTATTCTGGTGACTGAAAGGCGGTTGAATCGCTGGGCGAGTCGCTTTGCCTCCATTAGGTATGACACCATCATTGGGTCTCGGGCTTCATAGCTTCCATTAACGTGTCCCATTACCAGCTGGGAGTCACTGAAGATTTCAAGGTCACCTACATGCATCTCCAGAGCAAAGCGTAGGTCGTGGAGTAGCGCATTGTACTCGGCCTCGTTGTTAGTGGCTCAGAATTGCAATTAGAGTGACCTCTCGTAGGTTTCTCTCGACGGATCTTAGAGGAAAAGCCCGGCCCCGGTCGCTTCAGAAGTGGACGAGCCATCTACATGCAGGGTCCACGTGTTCTGATCATTCTCCCGCCCCACAGCATGGTCCTCAGGGGTTAGCTCGAAAATGAAATCAACTAGTGCTTAAGCTTTGATGGCAGTCTTGGGGGAGTACTGAATGTCGAATTCGTTGAGCTCGATCGGCCATTGCAGCATGCGACCTAATGCGTCAAAGTTGGAGAGGATCTATCGTAGTGGTTGGTCGGTGATCACTTTGATTGGGCTTGAAAGTAGGGTCACAACTTTCGGGCCATCTTGATAAGAGCGAGAGCTAACTTCTCGATCGGGGAGTACCGTGCCTCGGGCCCCCCGAGGATATGGCTGATGTAATGTATGGGTAGCTACGCCGGTGGTATCTCCCGAATTAACACCAAGCTGACGGCTTGTGCCGAGGCCACAAAGTAAAGACCAAGGGTTTCGCCCGGCTCGGGCGAGGCGAGTCGGGGCAAGCGGGCGAGGCACGCCTTTAACTTTTCGAAGGCTTCCTCGCACTCTGAAGTCCAGGTAAAGTTGTCGACTCGTTGCAGAGTCCGAAAGAAGGGGAGGCACTTATCACTTGAACGTGACACGAACCTGCTGTGGGCTGCCAACCTCCTGGCAAGTCGCTGCACCTCTTTGGCCGAGCGGGGGGAGCGCATCTAGGTAACGGCCTGCACCTTTTTTAGGTTGACGTCTATCCCTCACTAGTGAATGACAAAGCCAAGGAACCTCCCCAAGCTGACTCCGAAGATGCACTTCGTAGGGTTCAAATGCATGTTGAACCACCTGAGCGTTTGGAACATTTCCGCCAGGTCGGCCAGGTGTGTTCTTGCGACCTTGCTCTTTACAATCATGTCTCTACATACACCTCCATATTCCTCCCGAGTTGGTGCTTGAAAAGTTTGTCGACCATCCTTTGGTAAGTCGCCCCAGCGTTCTTTAGGTCGAAGGGCATCACCTTGTAATAATATGCCCCTCAATTGGTGATGAAGGCAGTGTCTTCTTGGTCTTGGGTTGCCATCCGGATTTGGTTGTAGCCCGAGAATGCATCCATGAATGTAAGGCGTTCATGGCCCGTGGTGGCGTTGACTAACTGGTCTATCCTGGGGAGTGGACAACAGTCCTTGGGGCATGCCCGGTTGAGATCGGTGTAATCAACACACATCCTCCAACTTCCATTAGGTTTTTTAACGAGGACAACATTCGACAGCCATCGGGGGTATTTAACCTTAGTAATGAATCCGACCTTTATAAGGCGATCGACCTCATCCCCGATCGCCTTCTGTTAGTCGGGAGCAAACCTCCTCGGTCTTTGTCTCACCGATCGTGCCTCGGGATCGATGTTGAGCCGGTGTTGGGCCACTTCTGGGTCGATCCCGAGCATCTCCTCGGGGGACCACGTGAATATGTCAGCGTTCTTCCTTAGGAAGTCAATGAGGTGGAGCTGGTCTGCTTCGTGGAGCGTGGCTATGACCTTGACGGTCTAGTCGGGACGACTCCTCTTCAAGGGTACCTCAATGAGTGGCTCGGGAGGCTCCAGCGGCCTTTGCGATACGGGTTCTTCATGGGGATTGGGAACCAAAGCTGGGTGCGATTTTCTTGGGAGAGTAACCGTGGTGACGTAGCATCGCCTTGACTCCCCTGGGTCACTTCGGGCCTCCTTGATCCCTGCCGAGGTCAGAAACTTGATGGTCCTATGGTAGGTGGAAACCACCGCCTTTATCTTGTTAAGCGTTGGGAGACCGAGGATGACGTTGTAGGCCGAGGGCAAATCGACTACCATGAAGGTGGTCATTATCGTCTTCGCCCTCGGCTCCTCCCAAATGGTGAAGGGGAGGACCGTGGTCCTAAGCGGGGAGATGGAATCCCCTGTGAATCCTGTGAGGACTGACGTCATAGGGGTAAGGTCTCCCTCAGTCAAGCCAAGCTTCTTGAAGGCGTCGAAGTAAAGAACGTTGGCGGAGCTCCCGGTGTTAACCATCACCCTCTTAACTCGGGCATTGGCGATCTAGATGGAGATCAGTAGAGTGTCGTCATGGTGGGAGCGCTCGGCCTCCCCAGCCTCGAAGGTGATTTCAGGCTCAAGATCGGGCCAAGGACGTTTCTCAACAGTGCTGCGGGTGTAGGCCTTTCTCACCGCAGAGCTGTTGCCATCGGCCGCTGGTCCCCCGGAGACTCTCAACGGGTCCCTTGGGGTGTGGAGTCGCCTCTGGGGATTTGAGGTAACGTCCGAGGTGATATCTCCGAATCAACGCCTCTATTTGATTCTGGAGGTCACGACAGTCCTCCATGTCATGATCGTAGTCCCGATGGAACCTGCAATATTTAGACCGATCTTTGTGAGTGGCCTTCATAGGACGAGGTTGTTGCAAGAGACCTGTCTCCTTGATTTGGGGGAAGATCTCGGTGCGAGACGTATTTAGGGGGAGAGGCGGGGGCCTCGGGAGTGGTAACTCTTGCCGGCCGAGCCCGTGGCGGGGTGTCGCTGGGGCTGCTGAGGTCGTTCCCCGAGACAGTTCTGCCCTTGGCCTTTTGCCTTCCATGTGCCTCCCTGCCACTAGCGCCTCGACGGCGACGTACTGGTTGGCGCGTTGTAGCATTTCGGAAATGGTCGCTGGCGGCTTCTCGATCAACGACTAGAAGAACCTCGAATGCTTCAAACCCATCAGAAAGGCCTACAAGATTAGAGAGGGGTGAACATCCGAAAACCCCTGGATCTTGGTGGCAAAACGTGCCACGAACTGAGAGAGTGACTCATCTTCGTGCTGGGATAGCGCGAGCAGGTTGGTCATGGAAGGCCTGGGTCATGTGCTGGTGAGGAAGTTTTGCTCGAACTCATCGGCAAGCTGGCCGAAGGATGAGACTAAGGATTGGCGTAGCCAGCTGAATCATGTTCCTGCTGACCCCCTTAGAGTGGTTGGAAATGCCCGGCACATCAATGTATCAGAGGTGTCGTAGAGGGCCGTTTGGGTCTAGAATGCGGAGACGTGCTCCATGGGATCAGAGCCGCCGTCATGTCTCCAATGTCGGTAGCCTAAAGTTGAGGGGTATTGGCTTGTCCTGTACTTCTTGAGTGAAAGGGGACCCTCCCGAGCCACCTTCACTGGACTCGCTCCGTGATTTTTGAAACTCGCGCTGGAATGCGTCTAGGCATTGGTTGACATGGGACAGTTGGGCCCTAAGTGAGTCGTCCACTGAGTCGGACGATATGGTGTCATGCTCGAGATGAGGTAGCGTGGCTCGGTAGGGTGTGGGTATGTTCTGCCCGGGAGGACCTCTCGGGTCCGTCGCTTGCTCTTGGGCTTCTCTGATCCTGACCTGCTCCCCGCTTCGGGGCTGCCGGGTCAGGTCGGTTGGGGACGTCGCTAGTCGCATGATTTGGGGAATGATTGGAGCGAGCGTCTGCATCATGCCTGCCATGGCCTGCACTTGCTTGGTTAGGCTAAGGAACGCCTTGGGTGTCACAGCCAAGGGCCTTGTGGTGAGCCCTGGGGGCGATAATCCCAAGTCATTGAACAAACACCAGTAGCGATCCGATGTAGAAGCCGGGATCCCCCCATCTTCGGGGGTGGGGAGGGTCTGACTTTCTGGCTCGACGGAAGGGAGGTTAGTCGGTGGTTCTCTCCCGGGGAGAACTCCTGTCAGCTGCTCCTACGACATTGGCCCTCCTTCTAGCGCCAAAATGTTAGTGAACAAAAGTACCGTAGCTGATGAGTCAGCACGGTTAGGTCCGCAGGTCGATGTCGGGAGCTTCTTACGGGGTGAGTAGGATGATGAGGTGGCCACGCCCTCGGGAAGGAATGTTGGCCGACGTTGGTCGGGATCCGGGCCGGCTCATTGCTCTTCTTTGTGCGATGGAAGGTATCTCCTCGGTCGAGACGCCCACCGCTTGGGATTGTCTGCCTTCTTGCAAAATGGCTTTCGTCAGGTGCTTCCTGACTTTGGCCCCTCCGACGAGCAAGTTAGTGGAGTATTTGATATCGACTTTTTTTTTTCTCCTTTGGCCGGACGTCGGCTAGGGGTTTTTATACTATTGTGTGAGGATTGGTTGCACCTTGGTTCGGTGTGGCCGCTGACCATTGCGAGATGGGATGACTTTTCTGACGAGCTGGCATCTTGGGGGATGCTTGAGCGACGTCAGATGGCACCACCCCGAGCCCTTGGGATAGTCGTGTCACATAGTATCTCGGTACGGAACCTAGCTTGACGTGCGTCATAGGGTTCTGATGGTGTGTGGTGTCGGATTATGATATTGGTTGAGACGTGGCATGTGACGTTGGTGATAACTCATCTGGGGCCAAAATATGCATTATCAGATGGTAAATCACATATGCCTGCTAATGTTTCTCCAAGTTGTTTTTGTACATGCACATATTTATTTCTCCCATAGCCTCTTTCATATTTTGGTGATGTTAGGTACAAGAAGATGCAACCTTGCATAAATCGGTATCCTGAGGTTGGTAATCCTGAAGAGTTTGCTGGCGGTGAATTGAAGCCATTCCCTCAGAGGCTAAATGCTGTTCCACCTAGAATATCCAGTGGTTCTGTGCCAGGATTCTCAGTCAAATCTTATCATGAAGACATCAGACTATGGCAAAAGCATGTCGAAACTTACAAGAAAATAAATGATTTACTTGACACTGGAAGGTACCGCAACATATTGGATATGAATGCACGTTTGGGTAGCTTTGCTGCAGCAATTGAGTCTCCAAAATTGTGGGTGATGAATGTTGTTCCTACAATTGCTGAGATATCCACTTTGGGTGTCATATATGAGCGTGGGCTAATCGGCATATATCATGACTGGTATTTATTTGTTGATTAATTTTATTAAGAATTTAAATTTTCATAAGAAACATGCTGAATCTTAACTCCACTGACGAATTTACTATTTCTATCAAACTTATATCTCCTTTTAAACTTGCTCAAATAGCAAGCCTTTTACTTGTGGGAATTGCAATTATCCAAAGAGTTATTTGTTATCTATTCTTCTCGATGGCCTGCCTATGTTTGACTGGTTCAGTTTTGCAATATAGGTTTTGATTCGTCATGCTCGCTTGTTTTTATTATCATATGTTTACCAAGTCAAGATATATCTGGACTTTAGATCGTTACAAACAGTGTAGAAGTTTGTACTTCTGAACCTTGGATCTTCTTTGCTGTTAGCTGTTACATTGTTGACCTTAGGATCCTATCATTTAAGTTTTTTCCTATATACAAACACATAAAAAGGGCTTATACGCTACAGCCAAACCAACAGAGACCTTAAATTTCCAACTTAGCATTAATATGCAAGTACGGTAAAATTCTCCAGTCCAGCTATAACCAAGGAAGATCATAAGAGTTTCTGTAACACCTAGAAGGCCTGTGATCTGTTACATTGGTTTTAATTAAACCTTGTACATCCAGGAAGCAAATTGTTGGTTGCAAAGCAATATTATGGTGTCGGCTTGCTGGTTTTAATTGAAAAGATTTGGTAGCTGCACTAAATTGTCTGCTGTGGCTTTGAAAAACATTTTCTAAATATTATTTGTGGCCTTCTATTATTTATCTTACTTAAATATGAAGTGAGTCGACTTCAAGTTTTACTACATTACTTAATGGATTCGAGATGATTTGGAAACCATTTAACATGTACTTTTTCTGTATATATTGAAATCACTATATTGAAGCATATGATTTTTCCAATTTTATGAAAAATATCTATTGTTTACTTGTGTTTTATTACTCTTGTCCTTTAAACTTGTCATTACGTGTTCTGTCTTCAACCTTTTAACTTTTTGCTTCTTGGTTTAGGTGTGAAGCGTTTTCAACATACCCAAGGACGTATGATCTCATACATGCCAATGGTGTTTTCAGCTTGTACCAGAACAAGTAAGTTCATGTTTGGGTTTTGGGCAATCCCTAATGACATGATGGTTTGCACACGTCCACACGAGATGGGTCTGTGGACCAAAATGAGGTTTAAAGATTTCATCCTCATGCTATGATAGAATCTTTTACTAAATTTACATGTTTTATGCAATCATAACAGATGCAAAATGGAAGATATTCTTCTGGAGATGGACCGAATTTTGCGGCCAGAGGGTGCAGTCATATTACGTGATGATGTTGACGTTCTGATGAAGGTAAAGAAGATGGTTACCGGTATGAGATGGAACACTAAGTTGCTTGATCATGAGGACGGTCCCCTCGTTCCCGAGAAGATATTGGTTGCTGTAAAGCAGTACTGGATTGGTGGAAGCAAAAGTGACGAACAATGAGGTTGGCAAAGCATTTGTGCATACCTTTGATCCTGGAATGAGCCTCAACTTGCCGCAATGCTGCCATCAAGTGGGTTCACCAGCATTGACTTCTGACTTCAACCTCAGGTGGCAAATTCTTTGGCTAGAGTTTTGTGACCATGTCATTTTGCTCTAAGCCTTTAGCTTTTCAACTACTGAAATTTTCCTTCATCACTCTTGTGTTCTTTCATTTATTTATTTTTTTCCAGAGAAAAACGTAGATGCTTCCTTCTAATTTTCTAGCTCTTGGTTCGTGTAAGATTGAGGTTACAAAACTACTGGTGTTTGTGTATCCTCTTGATTGTGTCACTGGGTAGGATGAATTTTGTTTTTTCAGTGATCTTGTTTTCCTTGTTAGAACGAAATTCTACTGTAAGCCAAATTGACGACCATCCTACTTGAGATCCTGACAGGTTCTCCCGGCAGATCTCTTAGGAACATTAACTTGATTCTTGCATCTGTGCTTGTGATGATACTTAAGGAATTTGGTTGCTAAGTGAAACTTCGACATTGATAATTAGGTTTCTTAAAAGTGGATATATACATTGACGGGGTTTTCAATGTGCTACTTTTTATTATTTCAACAACAAATATAGTCAAATTTGATCATTACCCTATCAAAATTGATCCGACCTTCCCTGTTTGTTTGTTTCAATCTCGTTGTATTGATTCAAAACCTCGAGCAGAGCTGCTTGTGTAGTTTAAGTAGGAGGGTTTCAAGTTCATTTATCTCTTAACTATTGACCGCTGCAATATCGTGAAGCAGCAACAACAATGGGGAATAATAATCTTTAGCCACTGCCTCTAAATCCTCTCCTTCGATCCCATAACCAACACCTTCAAGCGTGAGCCTTGATCTTGAACTGGCCACGAAGATAATAAAAATACAGAATCCCTCTCGTCATGTCACGGTCCTAGACCTTGATGAAGTAACCATTAGAGACTAAGCCTATATGAAAAATTCATCGGCAAAGCCCCTTTTTTGGAAGTCATCAAGGCGAGGCTCTTGCACTCTCGAAGCTACAATCTCATTAGGGATTCATAGTCGCTAGTTATAAGTGTTATACAAGCCAATCACATGGGTGATGATACGTATGATATGATACATATTTTTTTTTTTATTATTTGATTTTTTATTTTATATTATCTATTGCATGTATTGTGATTTTCATGGATCTATGCAATGAGAATCGGATTATGATGAGATCACGATAATGAAATTGATTTGCCTTTAAATACGAACCCTAAATAATCCCGGTCATATGTCACTCGAGAGAGACATCAAGATGACCAGATAAACTAGTGAGTTGTATACCCATTCATATGATTGAGGTAGTTGGTCTCATAGCTGCTCGTGTGGAGACACTAGGGACATCGCGCAGGTGCTCATTGGAAACTGAGTTCACTGATTGATCTGCTCATGGAATATTAGATAGTTGATAATACTTCATTGTTAGACAATAATTCCGTCATCCTAGTAGTATATATAGTCCTTAGACTTGAGTTACTAAGGATATCATGTATGAGTACTTTACTCTTTGATATCAGACTTAGAGACCTGGAAGTTCCAAATCTAGCATAATCAATAATCAAAAGCGGGAGCCAACCTTATGAGAGCTATTGACTATCGATAGAGGATCATCTACTCTCGGTGTTATGAGAGAAATATCTCATGTGTTCTTGCTCCCTAGCTAGGGTCATTCGGATTGAGAGAGAAAGAGTTCTCCGGGAGAAAATAATTCATGGAGCTAGAAAGAGTTTTGATAGGTATGACTCATGGCCAGCTCGATATTAGGCCTAGAGGGTCACACACATATGGTAGGTGTTGCGATAAGTAGAGATTCATATATGAGATATCCGTTGAAGCCCATATCTTATTAGATATCCAATAAACCCCTGAATTATTGGATTCTATGGATGAGATCAAATAAGAGCCAATGAGATTATTGGGTAGTTGGATAGAGATCCAGTACCCAATAGGGCATGATCCATTAGGGTTAAGTTGACAAAGTGTCTCTATAAATAGGAGGGAACCAAAGGGCCATAGGCTATACCCCTTTTGACTATCACCTCCTATTCTCCTCTCTCCCTCTCCTCCTCAACCAACAACCCCTATTTGGGGTATGTGGATAGTAAGAAGGGTCGACCCCTTCTTGATTGCATGGTGCGTGTGAGGAGGAGATATGTGCAGCGATTTAAGGAGCATATTCACAGCCCCTGCCATATGGATCACCGCTAATGAGGAGGATATTTGACCTTCTTTATCCTCTCCTATAGATTTGTAGGTTTTCAGAGATATATAATCTCCTTAAGTAACACACATCTCTTAACATGTGTGGTTTTTCGATTTTGTGGGTTTTTGCGCATCAATCTTCGCACGACGACAAGAGACTATTTTTCTGTGAAAATTTAAGAATTTTTATTTCTGTTCTTCTGTTGTACATGTGATGTCGCCCTAGATTTTTCAATAATAACTTATAAGGTGGCAAGCTTTGAATCTATTCTCATGGAGGGAGTGTTCCTAACCATTGAAGAAATCCATCACGATTGCCTCAATAAGGATCCATTTCTCAGGTCTACCCATCAAACTATTGTTCCTAAGAATTTTCCTCTAAATCATAGCCACTATCGACAACCTAATGAAGATGGATGCCATCACGACCTCTAGAGCAAGGGTGAGGTTTGATAGAGTCTATATCATGATCGACTTCTCTCAATTATTCCCACGAGGGATTTAGGTAAAAATAGAAGCATCTGACTTCTTCCAATTGATCACCTATGAGAATCTATCGAACTTCTACTTCTACGAAAATGACCCATGGTATGGGCTTTGGATTGAGGTCTAGTGTAGAACTTGCTATATTATCATTACCCACCCATTATTAGCATGTTTCATGCCCTCGGTGTATGCTTTGTCATCATTGATGACCTTCCTCCTTCCCAAGATACATCTATGTTAGGGGCATGTCTCTCCCCGCCTCTCTCCAAGATGACGTTACATTCTCCTACCTCTGATCCTACATCCTCATCAAATGTACCTCTTAACAACCCATATCATCATACCCATTCCCCTGAGGTATGCCCCTTTCTTGAGCCCCCACTCCCTCAGTATTCCTCCTTGCAACCTCCGCCTTCAATCTCTCCTTCCCCAGGTGTCTCCCAGTTCATCCCCAAATGTTTCTCCTTTCCCTCTTATCACCTACATTCTCCTACCTCTGATCCTACATCCTCATCAAATGTACCTCTTAACAATCCATATCATCATACCCATTCCCCTGAGGTATGCCCCTTTCTTGAGCCCCCACTCCCTCAGTATTCCTCCTTGCAACCTCCGCCTTTAATCTCTCCTTCCCCAGGTGTCTCCCAGTTCATCCCCAAATCTTTCTCCTTCCCTAGATGTCTCCCAATTCATCCCCAAATGTTTCTCCTTCCCCTTTTATCACCTACATTCTCCTACCTCTGATCATGCATCCTCATAAAATGTACCTCTTAACAACCCATATCATCATACCCATTCCCCTAAGGTATGCCCCTTTCTTGAGCCCCCACTCCCTCAATATTCCTCCTTGCAACCTTTGCCTTCAATCTCTCCTTCCCCAGGTGTCTCCTAGTTCATTCTCAAATGTTTCTCCTTCCCCTCTTATCACCTACATTCTCCTACCTCTGATCCTACATCCTCATCAAATGTACCTCTTAACAACCCATATCATCTTACCCATTCCCCTAAGGTATGCCCCTTTCTTGAGCCCCCACTCCCTCAGTATTCCTCCTTGCAACCTCCGCCTTCAATCTCTCCTTCCCCAGGTGTCTCCCAGTTCATCCCCAAATGTTTCTCCTTCCCATCTTATCACCTAACACTTCCCCAAATAAGCTAGCAACCCTCCTTATATCTAATCCTTTTGAAGTCCTTTGTCACAAGGATGGATTCCATATCCAAACCGATCCCATAGTCCCTTTCTCTTTTAGATCTCACTCCTCCACATTGCCCCGAAGCCTATGACCAAGGTTCCACTAGATAAAGATAGACCGATCAACAATTTATTTGAATCTATAGTTGATAGGGTCATTGAGGCACTCAGGAGGACTACTGACAATATACTTGAGGATGATAGTGGCTTTCTTTATAAGGAGAAAAATCTTGAATGGTCTAGGATCACTCATAAGCCTGGCCCCAAGTATCGCAAACCATGAGTTCTAGTCCTGACCCGCTGCCCCTCCTTAATCTCAAAAGGCGAACTAAGAAATAAAATAATAGATATTAATTCAACCTTACTAGTCGACTCTCTTGATGTAGGTGCAAACCCCCACAACTATGTACCTCTTGATTAATTCTCTTAACTTGATCTTGTGAAACTATCAGGGCACGCTCAATCATATATGCAGTGTCACTTGTGATCTACTACATAATCTCTTTTTGTTAATAATGATATTTTCTCACTCTATATTGTATGATGAATATATATTGTGATGCCTTTGAATTTATGCAATGAAAATTAAATTATGATGAGATCATCATAATGAGACTAATTCTCTTTAAACATATATCCTAAGTATTCCTGGTCATAAGTTATTTGAGAAGGACATCGAGATAACCAGACAGATCGGTGTACTAAATATTCATCCATATGATGAAGGTAGCTAGTATATAGTTGCTTATATAGGGACACTAGGGATATAGTACATGTGCTCATTGAAGAATAAGTTCATTGAATGATTAGCTTACGGAATGCTTGATGATTAATGATATCTCATTATCAAACAGTGATTCTATAATCCCAATTGTATATCGGATCATTGGACTTGAGACACCAATGATGCATTATTTGAGTACTTCATTCTTTAATACCAAACTTATATGTTTGAAAGTTTCAGATCTAATTTAGTTGGTTATTAGGAATGATCGTTGAATCTCATATTTTGATGATGAAACTAATTGATAATTGTGTTTATGATTTGATTTACATTTTAAGTGATGCAGGATGCTTCGATCAGGATGAGCCAATTAAAGCAATAAGAATCATGTTGGGCCGGAGGAAAACATGTCAGAATATTAGATGTCGGGCCGAAGGATCGGTTGACATATCGACATAAAGCTTCGGGCCATGGATTTGGGCATCGGACCAAAAAGAGCAGATATTGCGCCAAGGATATCAGAGTTGCGGAGTCAACTGGCTGATTGGGTAATAGGCCACAAGAGAGGACGATGCACCAAAGAATCGGACGAAGCGTCGAGGGACCAATGACATGCCGGACAATATGATTAATGCTTAGTATTAATTATCTAGATCGAAGTGTGTTTTTACATGTGCAGGATTAACTACAATAGCAAAGCATGAAGCAAAATGAAGTCCCAGAGTCAAGGACGTGATTTCGTTGGGAGTTCGAGAGTTCGTCGGAAGTCCAGACGTTTGTCGGAAGTTCTGTCAAAACCAGCTAAGAAGTCTTGGAGCTTGCTAGAGAAGCTCATCGGAACTCACCATGAAGATTGTTGTGAAGTCCAGGAGCTTACTGGGAGTCCGCTGGAACATTGCCGAGAGATGATTGGAAGTTCGCTAGAAGATCGTCGGAAGCTCGCCGGAAGAAACTAGACTTACAGACTTGTTTAGCTTAGAATATGTCTTAGGAATCATAGTTAGCACATAATTGGGTTTAGATTTAAGCCAACCCAATTAGGGGCTAGTTGGACCCATGTAAGGACTGTGTTGGGCCTAATAAGAGGCCCAAACAGTGCCCCAAGAGGTGACACCGTCATGGTACAATCTCCAAGACTGTGTCAAGCGGTGGTACCATCGGTCTGGGCGGTGGTACCGCCTAGACACAACCTTCGAGAGGTTGCAAGCAGTGGTACTACCAGTCTGGGTGATGGTATTACCCAGCACAGCCTCCCAAGTGGTGGTATCGCCCAGTATAGTGTTAGTGTCAGACTGACACTAGCGGTGGTACCGCCCAACGTAGGCGGTGGTACTGCCCGAACCCAGGAAACCTGAGATGAGATGTTTTTAGGCTCTAAGTTTGAATCAACTTGAGGCCTATAAATACCCCTCTCATCCTTGGTTAAAAGATACAAGCACAGAGAATTTAAAAGTGAGTAAACGCTGTTGCAATCTCTTAAGAAATTCCCTCCTCCACTCTAAGTTTAGAATTCTATAAGAGAGGAGTGAGTGCTTGTAAGGGTTGTCTCCTAAACCCGAAAAAAAGAGAAGAGGGGTGTAAGAAGGAGGTTGATCTATGCCTATTAAAGGAAGTTCGATAGTAGATGTCGGTGGCCTTGATGGAAGAGGAATTGGTGAAGTGGATGTAGGTCACGACGACCGAACCACTCTAAAATCTAGTTTGTATTTCTTTGAGCAATTTACTTTAACTACAAACCTCCTTACTTGCTCTTTACATCCACTACTCTCTTACGTATGCTTTCAAAGTTATTATCTTTATGAAATGACTTTTCATCGGAAACGATTTTTATCGAACGAAGTTTTAAACCGATGTTATTTTACCGCTGCACTAATTCACCCCCCCTCTTAGTGTCGACCCCGCTCTTGATCCTAACAATGATAACCAACCTTACGAAGGTAATTGTGTGTCAATAAAGGATCATTCACTCTCGATTTTGTAAGAAGAATATCTCATGTGTTCTCACTCAAGTAAATCCATGGCTAAGGTCAATCGAATTGAGAGAGGAGTTCTATAGGAGAATTTGATAAAAGTGAGACTCGAATGGATTTCGTATGAGCTTGGCAGCACCATGCCCTATATATACTCTCTAGGATATTAGACAGATGAGGGACTATATACTAGATCCCCCTATACCGTTTGAGCATTATGGCATAGTAACCTAGTACATCAATAGTCGATGAGTTGAGTGAATTATTATGGAGATAATAATTTATTGAATCAAAAGAAGTTCTAAGTCAGAAGGGGTTCTGATAGGTGTAACTCACGGCTAGCTCGGTATTGGGCTTAGAGGGTTACACACATAGGAGGATAACATGACGAATAAGGGATTAGATATGATATATCCAATAAGCCTCCTTTAGCCTCTTAATAGATCTATTGGATGAGACCCAATGGAGTATAGAGCTTATAGTGGTTATTAGATGAGGATCTTATACCCATTAAGCTTTTACATGAGAATCCATCAGCGTTACCTAGAAGGGGCTCTTTATAAATGAGAGTGGTTCTCCTAGAGTCATAGGCTATGTTGGGAAAGCTTAGGGAGCATCACGTGTGTAGCATAAATTAAAAACAAAAAACTGGTTTCCCAAAGCAATCTTATCGAATCATTGTGCGAAGATCGAGAGCATAAAACTTGAGAAATTAAAAAAACTACATAAGAGTGTGAGATATTCTTACATAGGAAAACTCATATATCCCCTAAGATCACAGATCCTAGTCTATGGATGAAGGAGCTCTCGTAAACTCTTCTCTAGCGGTGATCCATAAGATGAACGCAGCAATGATGCACCTCCTCGCACAACACATTCTTTTCTCGCGATCGCGCACCATCACGTAGCAGCACACAAGGAGGGATTGGTCTCTTTTGCTATCCTCTCGCACTAGAGAGGGGGTAATCGGCTGAAGGAAGAAGGGGGGAGAAGATAAGGAGGTTGACGACAATAGGGGTCTAGCCTATAACCCTTTTAGTCTCAACTCCTATTTATAGAGAACCTCCTTTAACTAACCCTAATGGATTCTTAGTATTGGGTATTGGATCTCTATCCAATTACCCCTAGCTTAATGGATTAATAGATCCCTATCTAATAACCATTCTAAGCTCTATTGGGTCTCTCCTAAGGATCCATTAAATAGGGACTTATTGGTTATCCCATATTCGATCCTCTAGTTGTCGCATTATCCATCATATATGTGTGACCCTTTAAGCCCAATACCAAGCTAGCCATGAGTTGCATATGTCAAAATTCCTTCTAACTCAATGAATTATTATCTCCATAATAATTTACTCAACTTATCGGCTATGGACGTACTAGACCACTACTCTATAGTCCTTAGACGATACAAGAGGATCTAATCCATTGGACCTATTTGCCCTTAGTTACCATGTCTCTATAGTCCATCATCCATCTAATATCCCAGAGATTATATATCGAGCATGGTGCTATCAAGGCCCATATAGAATCCTTCCGAGTCTCACTCTAATCGGATTCTCCTATAGAACTTCTCTCTCAATCCGAATCTCACGCTTGTCGGATTCATCATGATCCGATTGACCTTGGCAAGAGATTTGCCTAAGTGAGAATACACAGGATATTCCTCTCATGATACTAAGAGTGGATGATCCTCTATTGGTACTCAATTGCCTTCGTAAGGTTAGTTGTCATTCTTAATAACTATCTATACTAAATTCGAAACTTCCAGACTTATAAGTCTAGTATTAAAAATGGAGTATTCAAACAAGACATTCTTGGTATCTCAAGTCTAAGGACTCTAGATATACAACTGGGACTACGGAATCGTTGCCTGACGATGAGGTATCATTAACCTTCCAGCATTCCATAAGCAGATCATTTAGTGAACTTATTCTACAATAAACACCTGCACTATATCCCTAGTGTCCTCACACAGGCAGTTATGAGATAGTTGCCTCCATCATATGGATAGGTATATAGCATACTAGTTTATTTGGTTATTTTAATGTCTCTCTCGAGTAACCAATGATTAAAAATATTTAGGGTCTATGTTTAAAGGTGAATTGGTCTTATTATCATGATCTCATCATGATTCAATTTCCACTACACAGATCCAATGACATCATAATATATATATTCATTATCTAATATAAAGTGAGGAAATACCATAATAATAGTAACCAAAAGAGATCATGCAGTATATCACACGTGCTATCACTCATGTGATTGGCTTGCAGGGCACATGTAACTAGCAATTTTTCACTTGACCTAAAGCCAATCATCCATATGCCTGATCCTCATCAAGTCCTAGTGATGCTCAAATACAATTTGAAACAATGACTTTATTAGTGGATTTGAAATGTTATCATCGGATGAAAAACTTTCCACTACTACATCATCTTAGGTTACGATCTCTCTGATTAAATGGAACATCCTCAAAATGTGCTTGGACTTTTGATAAGACATGGGTTCCTTCATTTGAGTAATCGCCCCATTGTTATCGTAATATAAGAGAATCGGCTCATCACTACTCGACACGACTTTTAGATCTGCGATGAACTTCATGCAAACTGTCTCCTTTGCTACTTCTACCACAACAATATATTCTACCTCAGTGGTCGAGGTAATAGTAGTATCTTGCTTAGAACTTTTCCAACTTACTGCTCCTCCATTCAAGGTAAACATATACTCTAAGTTTGACTTGCTATCATTGATATCAGATTGAAAACTCAAGTCCGTGTAGCCCTCAACCTTGAAACTACCTCCTCCATATATCAGTAAAAGATCTTTAGTCATTCTCAAGCACTTAAGGATGTACTTTCTTGCCTTTCAGTGTTCCAAACCTAGATTTGCTCGATACCCACTCGTAACACTTAGAGCATACGCTATATTAGGCTTGGTACATAGCATATATGACATATATGATAGATCTTATCACAAAGGCATAAGGTATCCTATCCATATCTACCCTTTCTATAGGAGTCGTTGGGTACAAACCCATGGTAAGTAATATTCCATGTCTCATTGGAATGAGATATCTCTTAGAATTTTTCATGCTAAACCTTTTGACAATGGTGCTAATGTACTTAGAATAGGGCAAGCAAAGCATTCTCTTGGATCTATTTCTATAGATCGGAATCCCCAAAATGTAGGATGCTTTCCTTAAATCCTTCATGGATAAGTATCTAGATAACCAAGCCTTAATTATTGAAAACATTTATATATCATTCCCAATAATTTGGATGTCATCTATATATAATACCAAGAAGGTGATAGCACTCTAACTTACCTTCCTGTACATACAAGGCTCATTTTCGTTCTTAGCGAAGTCATAAGATCGGATCGTCTCATCAAATCTTATGTTTCAACTTTGAGAAGCTTGCTTTAGTCCATAGATGAACTTAAGTAATCTGCACACCTTATTTGGATTTTCTTTAGACACAAATCCCTCAGGCTGTATCATATACACCTCATTGATGTTACCAATAAGGAACATGATTTTCATGTCTATCTATCATATTTCATAATCATAGTGCACTGCAATGGCCAATAGAATTCATATAGATTTCAGGATGGTCACTAGTGAGAAGGTTTCATCATAGTCAACACATTGCCTTTGATAATACCCTTTAATCAGCAACCTAGTCTTATAGGTCTTTACCTTTCCATTTACTCCGATATTTTTCTTGAAGATCCACTTGCAACCTATAGGTATAATGCCCTCAGGTGCATCAACTAGGTTCTAAACCTTGTTGGAGTATATGGAATCCATTTCGGAATTCATAGCCTCTTGCTATTTCTTGGAGTCTTGCTCGTAATAGCCTTCTCGTAGGTTTAAGGATCAATATTCACAATGTCATCACCTTTGATATATCCCACATATTTCTCAAGAGAGTTGAACACTCTACTGGACCTATGCAGAGTCAGAACTTATGTGCTAGGTACTTAAACAAACTCATCCTACAGAATGCTACTTAAGCTAGATTCTCCAATCTTGCTCAACTCTATCACGTTCGTACTGTTTTCACTAAGAATATATTCCTTCTCAAGGAACACCACCCTCTTAGCAAGAAAGACCTTATTGAATCCCAAATTTTGACGGTGAAATCAATTGATGAGTTTATGATCTAATCATCGTATGAGAAAAGTGATGCAGGACTAACTTCGATCATGAAAAGATAAATCGATTGAAGCAGGAGAATAAGATATTGGGCCGGAGTCAAAGATCAGGCATCGGGTAAGAAGAATTAGATATTGCACCAAGATCGGATGTTGTAAGAGTCAACATGCCAATGGATCGGGCAATACACTTAAGGAAAGCATGAAGTATCGGGAGTTCGGATGAACCAATGATATGCCAGACAATATAAGATTCATATTTTGTAATCATTTATGTCTTAATTATCGTAGTTTAGGTCATAATTGAGTTGATTTTAGGTATAACCATGCCAACTCAATTAGGAGCCCATTAAGCTTGAATCAGGACTGATTTGGGCCAATTAGAAGGCTCATTCAGTGACCTATAATTAGGTTAGGTAGTGGAACCACCTATGAGCTAGAATTTAATAAGTGTACATTTTCCAAAAGACCTGGCTGTTGAATCTCCTGATGATGAAACCAATTCATAGTGTTTATGATCTGATCTGCGTTTTGAGTGATGCAGGAAGCTTTGATCAGGGAGAGACAATTAAAGTAAGAAGAATCATATTGGGCTAGAGTGGAACATGTTAGAAGATTGAACGTCAAGCCGGAGGATCGGTCGACGTATCGGCAGAAGGCTTCAGGCCATGGGTTCGGGCATCGGGCCAAGAAGAGTGGAAATTACGCTAAGGAAATTGGAGTTGCGGAGGTCAACTGGTCGATTGGGCAATAGGCCACAAGAGAAGACGATACGTTGAAGAATCAAACGAGGCGTTGATGAACCAATGACATGTCAAACAATATTTGATTTAGCTTTGTAATAATTATCTATATCGAAGTAGGTTTTATGTATAAATACGTTGGAATTGGGCCAACTTAATTAGAGGCCAAGTAAAAGGCCTAAGCAGTGACCCAACTGGTGGAACCGTCAGTGGCATAATCTTCGAAATTGTGTCAGGCAGTGGTACCATCAGATTGGGCGGTGGTACTATCTAATGGCAGGGTGTCAGGTGGTGATACCGCCAGACTAGGCAGTAGTACTGCTTAATGTTAGTGCTGCAGGCGATGGTACCGCCAGTACTCGGAAGAGCTAGGATAAGACTAGTTTTGATTTCATGTTTGAATCCATTTGGAACCTATAAATACCCCTCTCATCCCTGGTTAAGCAACACAAGCACAAAGAACTTAAAAGTAGGAAAACACTATAGTAATCACTTGAGAGATCCCCTCCTTTAGTTCTAAAAGTTCATAATTCTATTTAGGGAGGAGAGAGTGCTTATAAAAGATTATCTCCTAAACCTGTGAAAAGGAGAAGATGAGTGTAAAAGGATAGTTGATCTTTGCCCATTGAAAGAAGATCGTTAGTAGATGCCGATGGCCTCGACGGAAGAGGAATCGGGAGTGAATGTAGGTCATGACGACTTGAACCACTATAAAACTCGGTTTGCATTTTTATTTATGCAATTTACCTTTACTGCAAACTGTCTTACTTGCTTTATTTTCTCATTACACTATTCGTATGCTTTCAAGTCACACATTTCCAATACGATTTTTTTATCGAAACAAAGATTTTTTGAACCAACGTCGTTTTTATCCACTGCACTAATTCACCCCACCTCTTAATGTCATTCTTGATCCTAACAGTTAGTATCAGAACGAGGTCACTCTCATTTTGGTTTAAAACCGAAGAGAGATGGAATTTGCCGACAATCAAGAGGGTCACTCAATCACATGCCCACCCATGTTCAATGGGATGGATTACACCTATTGGAAAACTAGAATGAGGATTTTCCTAATTTCTATGGATTTTTAGTTATGGAACATTATGAAAAACGGCTTTCAAAAGTCTTCTTTTCCAATGAACGATTGGAATGAGTTGGAGAAGAAGACTTTCTTTTTAAATGTTAATGCTCTAAATGCCTTGTTTTGCACTTTAGATAAAAATGAGTTCAATTGAGTGTCTATTTGTGAAATAATTTTCAATATTTGGCACACACTCGAAATCACTCATGAAGGCACTAGTAGAGTAAAGGAGTCCAAAATAAATCTTTTAGTCCATACTTATAAATTGTTTCGGATGAAACCAAGTGAAACCATTGGAGACATGTACACCTGGTTTACGGATGTCGTCAACGATCTAAAAGTACTTGGGAAAAGTTTTTCTAATTTTAAACTTGTTATCAAGATATTAAGATCCCTTCCAAAGAGTTGAGATCTTAAAGTAACTACAATTCAAGAAGCGAAAGACTTGAATAATTTTTCACTCAAAGAACTTATCGAGTCTTTAATGACCTATGAAATGAGTTGTATGACACATGATAAACATGATGAATATGAGAACTACCTTTCAAAAAATAGGAAGGATTTGACACTTCGAACAATAGAAGACCACTTAAGCGAAAGCTTAAGTGATGATGACATAGAACTCCTCACAAGTAAATTTATAAAATATGAAACTAAGAATAAAAATAAACTTAAAAATAAAAAACTGTCAAAGAACAAGAAAGCACTCAAAGTGACTTGGGATGAAACAAGTGCATCCGAAGACGAGGAGCAAACCAACAAAGGCGAGGTGGCGAACTATGCCTTAATAACTTTCGTCAACATGGTAAGCGACTCAATCAAATCTCTTTTTCCTTACCATGAAATTACTAAGTGCTTTTCATGATTATATATATATATATATATATATATATATATATATATATATATTTGATCTTAACAATTGCAAGTTTTGTAATAATACTTGCACATCAAATAAGATTAATTCCTTATATGTTTTAAGAAGCAATAATATGTATCTTGATGATTTTCATATTGCTTTTTGATTTTGATCGAAGATGCCTTATGTTCAATGAAATCATGCTTAATGAGTTTATATTTTGAAATTATGTATGATGATTTTTATGATTTATGGCTTATTGATCTTTATCGTAATGAAAGCTGCTTTTTCGATTTTAAACGATGATACATATTTTTGATTTGGCATAAAAAGACAAAGGCATGCTAGCATGAAATCAATCACAAAATTTGGAACTAAAAGAACTCGAGCCATTTTTAATCTTATAGGAATCTATCTACGTTTCTTTCATTGAATTTTCTGAAAAGTGATTTTGATGATGAGTTTGGATTTCTTTTCATATGATTTGTTTTAATAATGAGATGATATATCCAATCGAATCATTTATCGATGTTTGCGACTTGAGATGTACTTTATATAAAATATTTTTTAATTCACATATGATTTACTCGTCTAATAGAAGATTTATCCAAATGAATCTTGATTCTTGACATTAATAATTTGAGATTTATTTGAATTAAGATATCTTATTTATTCTCCTACGATTCTTTTTACTATTCCCTAAAAAGGAGACTTATCCTAAAAAAAACTGTGATATCCTACTTGACATCTTGATAATTTATGACTTGAGTTTTGTTATGCATTATTCCCCTCCTCTTCTTTCTTATTTACAATGTTAAAGGGGAGAAAAGAAATCGCTAGCATTTTAAGAGCGACAAATCTATTAATTTCATTTTGAATCTCTTGAAAGTGATTTTCATGATTTTGATTATTTGAATTTGAATGAATTTTTACCTATATCATGATTTTGATTCCTCGAAATTATAATTTGAAATCTTTTATGAATCAAGATATCTTATTATGTGTTCTCATATTATTTAAGATGAGATTTTTTATGAATCATGTTTTTTTGAATTATAACTTGAGATTTTTCTTTAATATACAAATTATGATCTTCACAAATTGAGATTCTTATAAATCCAGATAATTTAATATGATTCTTCTTTTTGCTATCCAAAAGAATCATAATTTGTCACTTGATATTCACAATGTATCTCCATGAATTGTATATCTCATTATCAAGTTAATTTTTCTTGATATATTTCATATGATGATCTGAAAAATGATGTAATAGAAAAAGTTTTGCACTATTGTAACCATCCCTTCTTTTTGACAATGACAAAGGGGGAGCAAAACTTGCTCATCTCAAAAGAGAAGCAAGAAGTGCTATCTTGCAAATCTCCAGAGAAGCAATGTTTGCTAACTTATACATTTCAAGAAGATGCAAAAACATGCTATCTTATATATTTCAAAAATTACTAGCTCAAAATGTAAAATTTGGAAACTTGCACATTGCAAAAGGAAGAAAAACTTGCTAGCTTGCTCATCTCAAAAGACTCAAAAAATTTACCAACTTTCATATGTGAAAAACTTGCTAGCTTGTATGTTCTAAACTTGCAATTTACTATCTCGCATTCATTTTCAAAAACTTACTAGTTTGAATATCATAAAGAAAAGCGAACATGCTAACTTTCACATCAAGAAAAAATTACAAACTTGCAAAATTCAAAATTGTTGCTAGCTTGCATGTTGTAAAATGATGTAAAATTTTGCTAGCTCGAACATTGCAAAGGAAGCAAAAATTTGCTAGCTTACACTTCTCAAAAGAGAAGAAATAACTCACTAGCTTGTATATTCTAAAGTGATGGAAAATTTACTAAATTCTTAAGCTTTTATCTCAAAAACTTACAAGATATATTTCTCCTTTTTGTTGATGATAAAGGGGGAGAAGTATGATGATAATCATGCATGAGATGATGTACTTGAAAATTTTGATTATGCATGATTTTATGATGACATGTTGCTTAGATTTTTGAATTCAAGGTTCTATCAATATGACATATTGATAGGGGGAGTTTAGTTAAACTCCGTCATCAATTGGTTGTCATCATCAAAAAAGGGGAGATTGTTGAATCTCAGATCTTGATAATGAAACCAATTGATAGCGTTTATGATATGATCTGTGTTTGAGTGACGTAGGAAGTTTCGATCAGGGAGAGACAATTAAAGCAGAAATAATCATGTTGGGCCGGACTAGAACATGTCAGAAGATTGGACGTTGAGTTGGAGGATTGGTCGACGTATCGGCTAAAGGCTTCGAGCCATAGGTTCGGGCATCGGGCCAAGAAGAGTAAAAATTACGTCAAGGAAATCAGAGTTATAAAGGTCAACTAGCCAATTGGGCAATAGGCCACAAGAGAGGACGATGTATCGAAGAATCGAACGAGGCATCGATGAATCAATGACATGCCGGATAATATTTGATTTAGCTTTATAATAATTATCTAGATCAAAGTATGTTTTAGGTGTAATTGAGTTGGAATTAGGTCAACTCATATAAGTTCGTGTACCAAATCACTTTAGCATATTTTAAGATGAGGTATCCCAAGTTGGAGCTCGAGGAGGTCCCATTTATTGATTATCTTAAGGATAAAAATGTCTTGATGGTGGACAAAGTGCCCTTTGATGATAGCCACAATCCACCGCCTTATCCCGATACTTAAGCTACCATCTTTCATCATACTTGTCTTTGGCTTTAGAGTCATCAGGGTGTTGGGCGTGTCTGCCCTATTAAGCCTTTATTTTGATAGATCGGGGTCTCATTCTAGATGTAGAGACCAGACCAGTCTAATATAATTTTGTTTAAGCAATGAAATTTTTTTTCTTAATTTATAATGATTGTATCTTGAAGATACACTCAACAACTGGTGTTTTAGACTTTGTAGATCAACATCCAATGCTGGGGGTATAGTCTTCCCTGACCCGATCCCAAGGGAGGTCTTAGGGGTAAAACTTCCTCAAGTTTGTAATGCATTATGTTCTCAATAATATCACACCTTTTGTTGTCTCAAGGTGGTATGTTTCATCTTAGAAAATCTCGATGTTTCAATATACCTCGAGGGAAAATGCTTTGGTTATATAGCTTGGCCACTAGCTTTTTATATCTAAATGCTTGTAGATATGCTTCTACTCTAACTTTACTGATTAGGTCAAGTCCAGATCAAAGTCCTTCAAAGGTTTTCTCATCAAAGCTCTCAACCCAAGGTGTCAAAACGACTATCTCAGATGGTAGGATAGCCTCGATGCTAAAGGTTAAGCTGAACGATGATTCTTTCGATCTAATCTTAGGTGTCATCCTGGTGGTCTGTGTTAGGATCAAGAGCACTAAGAGGAGGGGGTGTGGTGGGTGTGAATTAGTGCAACGGAAAACTTTCGATGATTTGAAACGACGTTCGTACGTTGAAATCCGATTTCGACGTAATAATCGTTTCATGTAGATAATAACCTTGAAAGCTTACAGAAACATATTTGAAGTAAAGTAAGGAAGGCAGTTGCAGTTAAGATAAATAGCACAAAGGAAATGCAAACCAGATTTTAGAGTGGTTCGGTCAAACGTGACCTACATCCACTTTCGGCTTCCTCCTCCGATGAGGTCACCAGCGTCTATTAGAGGCCTTCCTTCAATAGGCAAAGGCCAACCACCCTTTTACAGTTTTACTCCATTTGACGGGCTTAGGAGACAACCCTTACAGAATTTTCACTCATCTCTTGAATGATCAAAACTTGGAAGAAAGAGGGAGGAGAACTTTTAGCCTTTACAACAATTTTGAGTTCTAAAATCACAGAGTAAGATCAAGCTTTCAATGCCCTTTCATGCAGGAAAGGGTGGGTTTATATAGGCCTCAAACTGGTTTGAATTTGGAACTCAAAAATGTCATCTCTCGGATTTCCGGGGTCCTAGTGGTACTACCCCCATAACTGGGCGGTACTACAGCTCGAAGACCGAGCTCAGGCGGTACCACTGCCTAATAGGGATGGTACCACCACCTGACTTCGTTCGGAGACCAAGCTCAGGTGGCACCACTGCTTGAAAGGGGCGGTACCATCGCCCAGAATTCCTGGGAGACCAAGTCTCCTGGGCGGTGCCACCGCTGGCCAAGAAATCTGGGTCCGAATGGGTTGATCCATTCAGCCCCATTTGGGTCTGTCAAGGGCCTAATTACCCCCAAATTAAGTTAATGGGATCACCTCCCATTCCTAACTTAATCTACATTCTAACTACAATATTTAAAACCTATAAATACCTCTCTCATCCTTGGTTAAAGCACACAAGCATAGAGTATTCCAAAGTGAGAAAACGCTACTACAATCTCTTTAGAAATCCCTCATTGAGATCAAACCTTAGAATTCTGTTTAGGAGGAGTGTGAGTGCTTATAAGGGTTATCTCCTCAACTCGGTAAAAGGAGAAGAGGGGTGTAAGAAGGAGTTGGTCATCGCCTATTGAAGGAAGACCTCTAGTAGACGCCGGTGACCTCATCGGAGGAGGAAGTCAAAAGTGGATGTAGGTTACGTTTGACCGAACCACTCTAAAATCTGGTTTGCATTTCCTTTGTGCTATTTATCTTAACTGCAAACTGTCTTCCTTACTTTACTTCAAATACGTAAGCATTCAAAGTTATTATCTACATGAAATGACTTTTACGTCGAAATCGTTTTTTATCGTACGAACGTAGTTTTAATCATCGAAAGTTTTTCGCTGCTCTTGATCCTAATAGGAACAAGATCCCGCACCTCGTTTCTCTCAAATTGGTTCAACCCTTCTTGCATTGCGATAACTCATAAATTATCTTTCAAGGCTTCATCAATGCATTTTAGTTCAATTTGATAAAGAAAAGCGGCGTTGACACAAAACCTTTTAAGAGAAGAACGAGTTTGAACCACTTTTGATGTGTCTTCTATGATTAGCTCCTTAGGATGAGTATCTACATATTTTCGTTCTTTGGGAAACGATGTTTTGGAAGAAGATGTATCTAAGTTGCTAGCTGGAGAAGAGAGTTAATTTAAATTCAAAGCATTAAAATTAAGATCATCATCAAACTCAGTTTTCTTAAATTCAGAAACTTCATTAAAGACAACATGAATAGACTCTTCTATGACCAATGTTCTTTTATTAAAAATATGAAAGGCTTTTGAAATAGAAGAATAACCGAGATAAATGCCTTCATCAGATTTTGCATCAAACTTTCCTAGGGCATCTTTTTCATGCAAGATAAAATATTAACAACCGAAAACTTTAAAGTATGAAACATTGGGTTTTTTATCATTCCATAATTCATAAGGAGTTTTAGAAAGTAATAGTCTTATTAGAATCTTATTCATGATATAGCATGTTGTATTAACGGCTTCGACCCAAAAATATTTGGGTAGGTTATGTTCATTCAACATGGTTCTTGTCATTTCTTATAAATTTCTATTTTTTCTTTCTAAACTCCATTTTGTTAAGAATTTTTCAAAGTAGAAAAATTATAGTTGTATCCATTAGATTCACAAAAAATTTAAAAATCATGGTTTAGAAATTTGCCACTATGATCACTCTAAATTGATGAAATCATAAAGCTTTTTTCATTTTGAATAAGTTTACAAAACTTAGAAAAATACCTAAAGCAATCACTTTTGTGTGCCAAGAAGTATGTCCAAGTGTATCTACTATAATTGTCCATAATTATAAAGGCATATTTGCTACCTCCTAGGCTTGATATATCAATTGGTCCAAACAAATCCATATAGATCAATTGCAATGGTCTAGAGGTGCTTATTTGATTCTTTAGTTTGAAACTATCTTTTATTTGTTTTCCTAATTGACATGCATCGCACATATTATCTTTAACAAACTTAATGTTAAGAATACATCTTACAAGTTCTTTGGATGAGATTTGAGAGATTAGTTTCATGCCAGCATGACTTAATCTCCTATGCCAAAGCCAAGCATCATCATTCAAAACTGAAAAATATATTTTATTATAAAGATCATCAATGTCAATAGTATATATATTATTTTGTTTTAGGGTAATCATAGAGGTGTTTTTGTGTGGTTGTTCAATAATGCAAGCATTGGATTCAAATCTAATGACATATCCTTTATCACATAATTAACTAATGCATAAAAGATTATGTTTTAAGCTATCAACCAATAATACATCTTTAATTAAAAAGTTAGATTTATTACCTATGGTTCCTTTACCAATGATTTTACCTTTGTTGTTGTCTCCGAAGATGATATACCCTTCGTCTAGGTTAGTGAGCTTAGAGAATTGAGATGGATCTCCAATCATGTGTCTTGAGCATCCACTATCAAGGTACCATCTCTTACTCCTAGCTTGTGATGGTAAACATTTCTACAAAAAAGGATGATTTTTCGGTACCCATTTGACCTTGGGTGCCTCAAAAATCAATCGACTAAACTTATCATTTTGTATAGAGTTCTTTACGGTTCCTTTAGGAATTCAAATCAATTTGTATGAACTATATCTCTTAAACGAACATTTATAAGCAATATGTCCAAAGTTTTAACAAAAGTTACATTTGTTTTAGAGTGAAACATACAAAGTTGGGCCTTTAACAAAGATGGTTGGATTTTTATGAGTGTTACTCACAAAGTCAATTCCATATCTTCTATGAACATGATTCTTACTTGCAAGGATTATGTTTATGGATTTGCTACCTATTTCAAATTTTTCTAAGGTTTCATGTAGTTGTAAATTCTCCTTTTTTTTCTAATTTATCACATTTTATGCAAGAAGCTAAAATATCATCATTCTTAATTTTTAATATATCTAAATCACTAACAAGAGAAGCATGCTCTTTTTTTAATAGTTTATACTTTTTACTAACTAATTTACATTCATCAAATAAATCATGAAAAGCACTTAAAAACTCATCAAAAGATAAATTTACATCTAAAAATCTATTTACCTTATCTCCAATAGACGTGCGTAGTTGGTGATCTCCTTGTTGGTTGGCTCCTTATTTTTGGATGCACTTGAGTCATCCTAGGTTGCTTTAAATATTTTCTTCTTCTTTGGTTGCTTCTTCTTCACTTAGGGACATTCATTTTTGAAGTGTCCTGGCTTCTTGTATTCGTAGCAAATGATTTATTCTTTCTTGGGTTCAATTTTATTTTTAGTATCATTTTTAAATTTATTTCTTTTTATAATTTTTTTGAACTTTCTTGTCAAGAGTGCCAAGTCATCATCATAGTCCTCATCACTTGAATTTTCTTTCAAGTGGTCTTTATGAGCTCTTAGTATCATATCCTTCTTATCCTTTGGAAGATTGTTCTCAAGCTCTTCATGGGCATTGCAAGTCATCTGATAGGTTATTAATGACCCGATAAGTTCTTCGAGAGGAAAATTATTCAAATCCTTGGCCTCTTGAATAGCCGTTACTTTAGGGTCCCAACTCTTTAGAAGAGAGCTTAATATTTTATTAATAAGTTCAAAGTTCAAAAACCATTTGCTAAGAGCTTTTAAACTTTTGACGACATCCATAAAACGGGTATACATTTCAACAATAGTTTCACTTGGCTTCATTAGAAATAATTCTTAAGTATAAACTAAAAGATTTATCTTGGACTCCTTTACTCTACTAGTACTTTCGTGAGTGATTTCGAGTGTGTGCCAAATATCGAAAGTCATTTCACAAATAGACACTCGATTGAACTTATTTTTATCTAAAACGTAAAATAATGCATTCATAGCCTTGGCATTTAAAGTGAAAGTCTTCTTTTCCAACTCATTCCAATCATTCATTGGAAGAGAAGACATTTGAAAATCATTTTCCACGATGTTCCATAACTCAAAATCCATAGAAATTAGAAAAATCCTCATTCTAGTCTTCCAATATGTGTAATTCGTCCCATTAAACATGTGTGGATGTGTAATTGAGTGATCCTCTTGATTGTCGGTAAATGTCATCTCTCTTGGGTTTCAAACCAAAATGAGAGTGACCGAGCTCTAATGCAAATTGTTAGGATCAAGAGCGATACTAAGAGGGGAGGGGATGGTGAATTAGTGCAGCAGAAAAATCATTGATTTTGTAATATATTCATTCGTTAAAAATCGATCTCGGAAAGTGCTTGACTTTAGAGTAAATGAACTAGCAATTAACTTAGAAAGTAATAGTAGTAATAAAAAGTAGAATGGAAATTAGCACACCGGAATTTATAGTGGTTCGATCGTTGTGGCCTGCATCCACTTCTGATTCCTCCTCCGTTGAGGTCACCGGCGTCCATTAATGGTCTTCCTTCAATGGGTGAAGACCAACCACCCTCTTTTATAGCACTTTCTCCTTTTCACGGGTTTAGGAGATAACTCTTACAAGCCTCACACCTCTCTTGAATGATCACAAGACTTAGAAAGGGAGGAGGGCTCTTAGCTCTTTTACAATACTTTTAACACCCCAAGACTTTAAGATATTGTTCACACATTCATGCCCTTTTATACAAAAAAGGGTGCGGTATTTATAGGCCATAATGGTTTCAAAATTGGAGTCAAAAAGTGTCTCATCCTAGATTTCTAGGGTAATGACGGTACTACCATCATTATTGGGCGATACTACCACCTGCAAACTGATACTGGGTGGTACCACTGCCTAATAGAGCTTGGAGACAGAGCTCTGGCGGTACCACTGCTTGACAGTTAATTTCCGATGAACTTCCAACGAACTCTCAATGAACTCCCAAAGAACTCTCGGCAAGCTCCCGACAACTCTCAGCGAGCTTCTGCCAAACTTCCGGCACATCGTCCGAATCTTCGACGTATCGTCTGATCTTTGACTCCAGCCCAACATCTACTTTATGCCTACATTGCTATTATAGTTAATTTTACAACACTTATCTCAACATATGGATTAAATCAATAATTTACTAATTGATTTCATCATCAAAATTCAAGATTCAATAGTATCTTACAGGCCAAATGCTACTAAATCCATGATAAACTTGAAGCGGCACAACAATGCTAACTCACTCTTCTCACGGTCTACACTAACTCTAATAATATAGTCAACATGCTATTTAACTAAGCAAATATCCCTTGGGCTCTCTACCTAATCTGCCATGATA
Source organism: Musa acuminata AAA Group (assembly GCF_036884655.1). NCBI lineage: Eukaryota > Viridiplantae > Streptophyta > Magnoliopsida > Zingiberales > Musaceae > Musa > Musa acuminata. The sequence goes on along the minus strand of NC_088356.1, from coordinate 37,578,380 downwards.
TCTTTAGCATAACTGTTGAAGTGCAAGTCACCCAATGGAGGCACATTAACATATCAATAATATTTTTTTCTCATAATCTAGAAAATTTTTATAGACAAAATAATGTTATTTTTGAAGAAATGTCTTATCTCCTAATATTCTGTATGCGAACTCTTTAAATTAATATATTTTTCTATTATTTCATAAAAAAAAGTTGGGGGGTTCTCTTAATCTTTAGGCATGGTTCAAACAAAAACTAACTCCAAATGAAAGAATATTATTTATTAAGATTTGTGTTGACTTCCTCGAATTCCAATTGATCACTAATCTTTTGGTCACATCAATATTAAACTGTGGCATGCGAGTCCAAGTTCAATTGGTCGAGTCCTTGATTTGAATTGATCAAATCGAATTGAATACCATATGCCTCCATCTTCCACATATGCTTTCCAAGGCCAACATGAGACATTCGAATAACTTCACATTCATGCAAAAACATGTGAATGCTACGCATAACTTTTTTCTCTCGTGACTTGGAGACCTTAATAGTCAAGCTTGTCCAATTCCCATTCGTCATTGTTTTTGAAGACTGCAATCCCAAGTCAATATGCCATTCTATAAGAAAGAGATCAAACCCTTGGTCATGGTGCATGTCATGCTTTTCGCCATGGCTTTCGCAGATGAGGTGTTGTACACCTTTTTCACCATCGTAGTCTATTGGGTGTACTTGGGAATCTACATCTTGCTCGATGATCTAGAGGAGTACAGACTGCGCACCAAGGATGAAGAGAAGGCGAAGAACATCATCTCCAAATGAACCGTCATCAAAGGCGTCCTATTGCAGCAAGGTGTCTAAATTATTGTTTCCCTTCTCCTGTTCACTATAAGTAACACTCCCTTCACCGATTCGTATTTATTTCAAATTATCGATCGTCTTCCATCATCTTTCATGTATTACCAAATCATCACGTTTATATGATCTTTTCAATCAATTTTCGTATATCACCAAACCAAGATAATGATATAATTGATATATGGATTCTTGTAGTAAAGCATTGTCCCTCGTTTTTATATTTTTTTCTTCATATTTCCCACCATATCTCTAACCAGCTAATACACAACTCCGGTTCAATGGATCATAGTTGAACTAGTCCAATTCATATAAAAACATTATAACTGATATAAAAATATTTTTATTTAATTATTTTTGTTCCTAAATCAATATTGATATTTATTTAAAATTATATTTTTTGTATAATTTTATTAAGTTTGAAGTCAATTTATCTCAATTATAATATTTTTAAATATGTTTATAATATTTCGATGAAGGTGCCAAAAACAAGGTAATAACAATGTGAATCTTGGCTTAGACAGATTCATCCTATTGTCCGATCCATAGGTAGTAATTCTTTTGTTTCAACTGTCTCCCTTATGATGTTTTCATTGAGCATCAATATACTCCAAATTACTTCGGGCATCAATATAGTCTAAATCACCTAGCCAGAATAGTACATAAGAGGACTAATATGACGTTGAGTCCACATGACATATCCTCTAGCTCAATTTTAGTTGAGCTCCATGTCAATCTTAATACCATTGGTTACGACTTGAGCTTATGAAACAGGTGATACATTAATTTGCATGTTGTGAGCGACGAGAGCGGGATAGCGAAGCCACAGCCGTCGCCGGTGGTGATCGCCGCCCAGTTCTTGGCGGGTATGTTGGTGCTCGACACATGGCAGTGCTTCATGCAGACGTACATGCACGCGAACAAGTCCGTGTACAAGCACGTGCAGTCGAAGCACCACACGCTGGTCGTCCCCTACGCCTTCGGCGCGCGGTACAACCATCCACTGGAGGATCTGCTACTCGACACCGTCGGCGGCGCGCTCGCCTTCTTCGTCTCCGGCATGACGCCGCGGACGGGCTTCTTCTTCTTCTCCTTCGCCACCGTGAAGACGATGGACGACCACTGCGGGCCGCCTTCCTCGTCTCCGGCATGACGCCGCGGACGGCCGCCTTCTTCTTCTCCTTTGCCACCGTGAAGACGGTGGACGACCACTGCGGGCTGTGGCTCCCGGACAACCTGCTGCATGCGTTCTTCAGCAACAACAGCGCCGACTATGACGTCCACCACCAGCTTAACGGCAGCAAGTACAACTTCTCGCAGCCCTTCTTTGTGATGTGGGATAGGATTATGCGAACCTACATGCCCTGCTCGCTGGAGACGAGGAAGGAGGGGAGGGTTCGAAGCCGGGCCGATCAAACCCAAGAGCTAATGGATCCATCCATATCTTGCGTTTAAGATTCTCGTGATTAAAGGTGCCCGCCGTGTTCTGATTCGTGTTGTATTGGTTGCAAATATGAAGCAAATAAAAGGCAAATTTCTTTTTTTTTTTGTAATAGAAATTTTAAATGGAAACATGAAATGTGGATTTTTTATTATATTTTAATCTTAAGAATATTTTATGATTAATGATTAAGAGGAATCTAGATTATTTATTTATTTATTTATATGTTTTCATATTTTTGATATAATAAGTTTATCTATAATTTTTAATATCGTTCTTTAAGAGCCACGTGATTAAAGGTGTTTCGCGTTCAGATTCGTGTTGCATTTGTTGCTAATGTGAAGTAAATAATAGGGAACTTTATTATTTTTTTCTGTGATAGAAAATTTATGGTTTATAATTGATGATAGGATGAAATTGTCAATGCAATGGAAACTTGACAAGTGGATGATTTTTATTATATTTTAGTTTGAAAAAAAATAAAAGGTTCTGAAGAAGATGTTTTGATTAATGATTAAGATCGTATGAATCTAGATTATTTATTTGTTTGTAGATTTTTTTTTTTATTTTAAATATAATAAGTTTATTTATATTTTTATTGTATTTTAATTTGAAGAAAAACAAGATGTTTGGATTTGATCAAGCAGATTGGAAGCTTCGACATTCACAGTTGATGTTTGGATCAATTGGTAAGATTGTCCGAATCTATATTTTTATTTATTTATTCTTTATCTATTAAGTTTATTTATAACTTTTAAAATATTAATACAAATATTCTGTAATCAAGCAGATTCGAAGCTTCACCAACTGTGATCGTTTAACACCGAGTTACATTGTTAATAAGATATTTTGTTTTACCAAACTATATTTATTAAAATATATATTATTATATTAATAAAATAGAAATTAAAACTAATGGCCCATGCAGGTTTCGAACCTGCGACCTTCGCGTTATTAGCACGACGCTCTAACCAACTGAGCTAATAGGCCAATATGTTTTATTTTTAAGTTAATTTTATTAATCTAATATTAATATAGACTACTAGATGTCTACGTTTTAATATCATTATTTTTACAATATTTTATTTATTTAGTTATTAATTTTTATCTCACCTCGAATGAGCTAATAGATCGATATATTTCTTAAATAAATAATAATTCCTCAATTATTTTTTGGTTTGATTAAAATGTAACTTAATTTGATATTTTTAAAATTATATTTTTGTATATCCCATTAAGCCAAAACCAACTAAGTTCATTTTGTAAATAAAAAGTATAATGATTGTTGTTTTCAATAGATTGAAAATTTTAATATATTATTTATATAATAATATATTTAAATTACAATTTTTTATTAGCCATGGCGTATGCGTTTTTTTTAGCATCAAATTTACTAACTCGAGGTTGGTTGCCCTATGACAAGAGGGAGAAACGACCCAACTCGATTTGGGCTCGATGATGGACAATGCGTGTGATCCTGAGAAGCTAAGAATGGTCGGAGAAGGAATAAGGCGCAATAAATTTGGATTTTGATTGATCACTTAATGTATTATCCGAAATCTCGTAAAAAATTGATATCGAGGTTGCCTGACCCTTATCCATCTGATGGTCAAAGTTAGTATTATATGATATATATCGAAAATAAGGATGTAGAAGAGCTCGAGAAATTATGAAAAGAGGGTATTTAAACCCAATCACTTGTGACAGTTTTAACCGTTTGGTAGTTATAAGAAGGCATAACCACATACTAAGATGGCAATTGAGGTGGAACAACCTTCAATGAAATGGATTAACCACTCATTATGGTGGCATAATATATGTTGATGTGACTCAACCATCTATCGAGGTGGTATAGCGTTTGTTAATATGGCTTGACCACTTAAAAATGTGGCATAGCATCTACTTATGTAGCTCAACCACTTGTCAAGGTGGCGTAATATCTATTGACATGGCTCAATCAATTGTTATGCTAGCATGTTGCCTAATTGTTGAAGTTGTGACCTTCATTGATGAGGTGGAGGTGTCCATGTGTTGGTCCTTGGGCAGTCCACATTATTCATATCACATGTCCCCTCATTGTGTTTCATCGTGGAAGGCTTTTCAAACGAAATGCAATATGCATACCTCTTAGGAGAGGATTGGCCATAGACCAAGTGTTGTTATGCTAGGTCTCAATCGGTTATACTTTGAGTCTAACCTATCAATGTTAGGTTGGGAGATTTTTAGCACGCTTGACCCGTCCACATTGCAAAGAAAACCGAATGATGATCGTTAGGTTAGTGAGACTTTTGTCGATCAACTACGATAATACTGACCCACTCAGATCGGGTAGGGAGAACTTTACATCCTATCAAACTGCCTACTCAGGGAAAGTGGGGCCTACGATAGAGCTGGAGAAATCACATTGAACTAATATGATTGATTGTAGTAATTCCCCTTTTTTTTCTCCTAATTTTTCCACATTAGGAAGAAATCTCTTGGAGTTTTGTTACGCCTATATTGGGCATATTTTCTACATCTGGTTCTGCTTACATTAGCAAGATATTAGTTAGCACCACCTACTTTTATTTCTCTCGACCTCCTAATTTACCCTGTTTTTAGGGTTATATAAGGTGCCTCTAAGATAGAAATGGTGAGCTCCTAAGGTGCCACATATACGAAGATTGAGGTTGGTAAAGGTTTCCCAACCTGATCCCTACGATATCCAAGTTAGTGACTCAAGGTGTATAAGTGCAAGTCCAAATAATCCCCCTTTTCTCTATGTTAAAAGTGAGTTTTTATAACTAATTGTAAAGAGTAAGAAGGATGCTTCCAATTACCTTTCTGATCATAAATGCACCTCGAACACATTTGGCCTTATGCCTCTATTATTGTAAATTTCTCTTTATGTGGCTCAGGTTTTCTTGAATTACGCACTTCTTGAATTGTGGTTGATTTCTCTTCACTCGAGTCAGGTATTCCCGAGCACATTTGGCCTTGTGCCTTTGCCATGGTGGATTTCTCTTCATGTAGGTTGAGTTTTTTCGAATCATGCCTCGGGTACATTTGACCTCGTGCCTCCATCGTGACAGATTTCTCTTCACGTGGGTCAGGTTTTTCAGACTCGCACCTCGAGCATATTTGGCCTCATGCCTATGCCATGATGAATTTCTCTTCATGCAAGTCGGGTTCTCCCGACTCACAGGCCTTAGGCACATTTGACATTATGCCTCCGTCATGATGGATTTCTCGTCATGTGGGCTAGGTTTTCTCGATTCCTTGGAGTATAACCTAAATCTCATATCATTTTACTTTATCTATCTTTTTAATCCACTATAACCTTGTGATTGTGATCCTCTATGGACATGAATATACATTCCTTGAAGAGGAAGATTCCTGGCTCCTCTTTGGGCATGGCGATGGCCTCTTTGGCCTCGGCCACTATTTGTGAGTCATCGCTCAAGGCTTCGAGTCTGACTTAATATAACTACCCTGGTAGCACTAACAAGCCGAGATATTAGCAAGATATTAGTTAGCGCCACCTACTTTTATTTCTCCCGACTCATAAGCCTTAGGCACATTTGACATTATGCCTCCGTCATGATGGATTTCTCGTCATGTGGGCTAGGTTTTCTCGATTCCTTGGGGTATAACCTAAACCTCATATCATTTTACTTCATCTATCTTTTTAATCCACTATAGCCTTGTGATTGTGATCCTCTATGGACATGAATATACATTCCTTGAAGAGGAAGATACCTGGCTCCTCTTTGGGCATGGCGATGGCCTCTTTGGCCTCGGCCACTATTTGTGAGTCATCGCTCAAGGCTTCGAGTCTGACTTAGTATAACTACCATGGTAGCACTGACAAGTCGAGAAAGAAGTAGAAGGTTATCATGAGAAAGGTGCCTCGCCCCCAAAGGGGTGGGGAACCCAAGGAGCTAGGTCTAGAGAAGGAGCCTCCTACCTTCATAGCATTGGCACCTTCAAAGGGTCCTCGAAGTTCCTGATCTTATTCAAGGAAAAGAGGGGATAGGTCAAGGTCGATGTTTGACTTATGCAAGGGTAAGCCCTTGTTGTTCACAGCTATATAAATAGATGACATGTCAGACTTGGCCCTTTGAGCTCCACTACAACCGAGATGGGAGGGTTTGCGTGAGGAGCAGAAGGTGTAGAGTGTGTTGGAAAATCTTGGGAGCGACATCACATGCACAACGGAAAAACAAGAAAACAAAATCCCTAATTTCCTAAAAAGATGTTTGTCGTCATGGAAGATTGGTATGCAAAAATCCACGAAACAAACTGAGTATAGAATAGATTGTGTTACCTAGGGAGATCGTATATCCCTGTTTCCTTGCAGATCTCTAGGAGAGGGTGAAGAAGGTCAAACGTCCTCCTCTCTAGTGGTGATTCACACAATAGGGCTACGACGATGCTTCTCAAAACTCCAGGCCTACTCTGAGGTGGAGAGAGGAAGGAGAATAGGAGAGGCAAGTAAAAGCTCTTGTCTATGAACCACTGAATCCCTCCTATTTATAGAGGTCCCCTGTCAAACCCTAATGGATCCTCCCTAGTGGGTATTGGATCTGCATCTAATTACCCAAGCCTTTTAGATTAGTGAATCTCTATCCAATAATGTCTCATGGGCTCTTATTGGATCTCGTCCATGGGATCCAATAATTCAAGGGCTTATTGGATATCCAATAAGATAGGGGCTCTAGTGGATATCTAATATCCGAACCTCTACTTTTCGTAATACCTACCATATGTGTGTGACCCTCTAGGCCCAATATCGAGTTGGTCATGAGTCATACCTGTCATAACTCCTTCTAACTCAATGAATTATTATCTCTATAATAATTCACTTGACTTATCGACTACGAACGTACTAGGCCACTACGTCGTAGTCTCTAGATGATATAGGGGAATCCAATCCATTAGACCTGTCCGTCCTCAGTTACCATATACCTATAGTCCCTCATCCATATAATATCCTAGAGATCGTATATCGGGCATGGTGCTATCAGACCTATACGGTTTCTTCTCGAATCTCGCTCTAATCGGATTCTCCCGGAGAACTCTTTCTCTCTCAATCCGAATGATCCTGGCTAGGAATTTGTCTGAGCAAGAACACATAGGATATTCCTCTCATGATGCCGAGAATGGATGATCCTCTATCGACACTCAATAGCCCTTGTAAGGTCGACTACCACTCCCAATGATCAACTGTACTAGATCTAGAACATCCAAACCTATAAGTCTGGTATCCAAGAGTGGAGCACTCATACAAGACATCCTTGGTGTCTCAAGTCTAAGGACCAAATATACCACTAGGACTACAGAATCACTGTCTGACAATAAGGCATTATTAAGCATCCAACATTCCATAAGCGGATCAATCAGTGAACTCATTCTCCAATGAGCACCTGTACTGTATGCTAGTCATAGGTGCCCAGCAAGCCAATCACGTGAGTGATGGCACATGTGACTTGATAAAGAATCTTTTTGCTTATTATATTTTGGCATATATCACTTGGATATCCGACGGAGTCCTTGTCTTATTGGATATCCAATATGCCCATGAATTATTGGATCCCATGGATGAGATCCAATAAGAGCCCATGAGAGATTATTGGATAGAGATCTAGTAATCTAAAAGGCTTGGGTTATTGGATGCAGATCAGAGCAGGCTTGGAGTTTTAAGGAGCGTCGTCGCAGCCCTGCTATGTGGATCACCGCTAGAGAGGAAGACGCTTGACCTCCTTCACCATCTCCTAAGGATCTGCAAGGAAACAGGGATATACCATCTCCCTAGGTAACACAATCTACTTTATACGTAGTTTTTCAATTTCGCAGATTTTACGCACCAATCTTCGCATGACGACGAACATCTCTTTGGGAATAGGGGATTTTGTTTTCTTGTTCTTCCGCTGCGCATGTGATGTCGCCCCCAAGATTTTCCAACACTGTATCCCTAATGTCCCCACACGAGCAGCTATGAGACCAGCTGCATCCATCATATGGATGGGTATATAGCACACCAGTCTATCCGGTTATCATGATGTTCCTCTCAAGTAACCTATGACCGGGATTATTTAGGATTTATGTTTAAAGGTAAATCGATCTCATTATCGTGATCTCACCATGATCCGATTCCCATTGCACAGATCCAAGGACATCACAATATATACATGCATATATGTAATAGTTAATATAAAGTGATAAATGCCAAAATATAATAAGCAAAAAGATTTTGTTAGGACCATTTTTTTGAGCTTTTGAATAATGTTTATTGAGTCCATTTAGTTTGGTTGTTTATTGAGTTGTTTTGGTTCAATTAGAGACAGGTAGAGATTTATTTAATATTTATTTATTATTAGAGTTCAAGTCCAAGTGGACTTTGGGTGGAACGCTATAAATAGTGATGTAATCCTTTCTTTTCGAAATCAATCAATCAATCAATGAAATGTTATTCCACTCTATGGCCAAATCCTAGAAGGTTGATCCCCTCGAAGTGATCAAGGAGGGTCGATCCCCTCGAAGTGATCAAGGAGGGCCGATCCCCTCGAAGCGATCATTATCATTTCCTTTTCTCCCATTTCTTCCATGATAAGATCGTAGGGTCTTATCATTTGGTATTAGAGCGATGATAAGACTTTAGGGTCTTATCATTTGGTATTAGAGCGATGATAAGACTTTAGGGTCTTATCATTTGGTATCAGAGCATCCCCATTTCTTCTATTTCTTCTACGATCTTCCATTTCTTCTACGATAAGACCTTAGGGTCTTATCATTTGGTATCAGAGCATCCCCATTTCTTCGATTTCTTTTACGATAAGACTTTAGGGTCTTACCATTTGGTATCAAAGCGGCGATCCTTAGCGTTCTCACTACAGTGTTGCCGTAGCTATAAAAAAAAGAAAAGAAAAGAAATTTGTGTGGGGAAGGGTGAAGCCAGCAGCCACGAACGTCGATTTTTCTCAACCAAGAAGGAACCTTTGCGTCTTGGTCAACGACCATCTGCTCCTTCTCCACCACCATCGCTACTACCCAGCCAGCAGTCGCCACCACCGTCGCTGCCCCCTTGCTGCAGTTATCTTCATCTTCAGAAAAAAAAAAAAAAAAAAGAAGAAGAAGAAGAAGCCGCAGCCACCCATGCTTCCCCTGCCGGACCCCTGCTTCCGGCCAGCCCACCCGCTGTCATTGCTTCCTGACGGAGGGACCACCACTATCGCCGTTGTTGCCCAACCAGTAGCCACCGCCGCTGTTGCCGCTGCCCCCACCCGGCCATCGACCTCTCCTCCTAGCTTCCTCATCTCGCTCGAGCGAGAAGGACTACTGGTGCCATTTCCCAGCCAGCGGATCACCCCATCGCCGCTTATACCGTTGGCGACGCTGCCCTAGTCCACCATTGTGTCACCCCCTTGGGTCGCAACTGCAGCCGCCGGTTGCCGCAGCCCCTCCTTGCAGCGGTTGTAAAAATAGAGCTTCCTTTGTTGCCGCAGCCCCTCGTCGATCCCAGCCAGCGGACCACCCCATCGTCGCTTCTACCATCGGTGACTCTGCCCTAGTCCGCCATCGTGCCGCCCCCCCCTCCTTGCAGCGGTTGGAGAAACAGAGCTTCCTCTGATGTCGCAGCCCCTCGTCGATCACAGTCGCGCCTCGAGCACCGTCGCCTTCCAGCCGACCCACCACCGCTGCCAGCCACCGTGCGACGACTGCCGCTCACCTCCCATCCGCCGCTCCCCCTGGCTCGGGTGAGAACGACTACTACCACTCCCCCTTGCTCTGCCCCCTTGGTGACCGAAACAGGGCAATCCTCTTGCTGCTGCGAAGCAATCGCCGGTCCTCTTGCTGCTACAAACGCCGGTTGCCACCACCGTCGCCGCTACTGCCCAGCTAGTGATAACGCCGATCGCCGCTTAGCCTGCCACCATCGATTCCTATTTTCCACTGCAACCTCAACCTCGGCAATGCCACCACAACCGCCCTCCAATAGCACACGCAGCAAGCTCTTGTGCGGCCGCTTTAACCTCGGCAACGCACGCACCGACTCCTCTTCTCAACCTCGGTCGCTTCAACGATACCATTGTGTCCTCAACCACACGCGATCGCTCGGCGTCACCAAGGCCTCCTTCCGTAGTGCGGTAGAGATAGAGTAATGCAGCCTTCTATCTGTGCCATCGCAACCACCACAGCGATAGGCCCTTGGCAACACTGCCCCCAACCGCACCATCATCGTTGCCTCCCAGCCCTCAGTAGTAGCGATCCCTCCACGCAGCGACCATAGCAAGCATCGTTGCCTCCCATGCAGCGAACACAACTACATCCCCGTATCCTCACAGCAACCCTTCATTCCAATAGTGCTACCACCGATTGCATCACAACAACATCACCGAGTAGGGCAGTGATTTATGCCCTAGTCTTGACACTAAAAACAAAAGTTAAGATTATAGATTTGTAGTCTTACGAAATGGCCACCGATAACTCAGTGAAAGCACAAATGGAAGCATTGAAAATTAGAATTGAGAACCAGTTGCAAGAAATACTTAATGATTTCAAAAAGGACTTACCAGGGAGCCTTAGTAAATTTCAACAAGGTGGCAGCTCAAGTTCTATGTTGCACAAATCTGGAAATACTAGAAAAGGGCCCCAAGATTATGACATAATCTACTCATACATGAAGATGGATGGACAACTCGCCAAAATTTATTAGATTTCTATAGTGTTGGAATATCAATGTAGGTTTAAATGATTGTCAAATCAAGCTAGAGATTGGTCGGAATGAAAACTTCTAGATACATTTATTGAAGTGCTTATTCCAGAGATCCGATGTGAAGTTAAGGTTCGTCAATGACGCACTATGATAGTTGCGATCTCATTCGCACATCTACATGAGAAAAAAATCAACAGGGAAAATCATGGAAACAAAAGTGACAACAACCAGATGATCAGTAAGCCACCCACCCCATCTATTCTCAACCAAAGCCTTGACACCCAAAGACTAACTCAAGAAGAACTCAAGGAAAGATCAACAAAGGATCTGTACTATGATGAAAAGTGGAGTATTGAGCACCAATGTAAACAAAGGCAACATAAGATGATTGAGCCAATTGGAGAGGAACCGAAAGCAGAAGAGTTGGACTTCGATTATGAAGGTGTGGAAATTTATGAAGATATTGAAGCCATCACAAATACAGTGCATACATTGGCTGGCTATGCTAACACACAAACTATGAAAATCAGAGAAACTTTAAAGCATCAGCCTGTCACTATGTTGATTGATATGTGCAACACTAATAATTTTATGGACAGGAAAGTTGTAGCCCGATTAGCTTACCACATTGAAGGCTGTGACAGATTCGAAGTAAAGATTACTGATGGATGGATTTTAACTTGTGATAGCAAAGGTTAAGAGATTCTTGCAACGATTACTATACTGAAAGACCGACCTGTTGCTTACACTGTCAAAAAGTGGAGACTACACTTACTTGATCAATGGGTTATGATGCATTGCAGATAGCCTATGATTGAAGCACTGAAAGAGAAGCTCCTCGAGATTGATGCTGCTCAGTCTTGAGGACAAGGCTGATTTGAAGAGGGAGGAACTGTTAGGACCCTTTTTTTGAGTTTTTGAATAATGTTTATTGAGTCCGTTTAGTTCAGTTGTTATTGAGTTATTTTGGTTCAGTTAGAATCAAGTAGAGGTTTATTTAATATTTATTTATTATTAGAGTCCAAGTCCAAGTGGACTCTGGGTGGAACTCTATAAATAATGATGTAACCCTTTCTTTTCGAAATTAATCAATCAATCAATGAAATATTATTCCACTCTGTAGCCAAACCCAAGGAGGTCGATCCCCTCGAATTGATCAAGAAAGACCGATCCCCTCGAAGTGATCAAAGAGGATCGATCCCCTCGAAGCGATCAAGGAGGCCGATCCCCTCGAAGCTATCATTAACATTCCCTTTTCTCCCATTTCTTCCACGATAAGATCGTAGGGTCTTATCATTTGGTATCAGAGCGACGATAAGACTCTAGGGTCTTATCATTTGGTTTCAAAACATCCTCATTTCTTCCATTTCTTCTACGATCTTTCATTTCTTCTAGATAAGACCTTAGGGTCCTATCATTTGGTATCAGAGCATCCCCATTTCTTCGATTTCTTTTACGATAAGAACTTAGGGTCTTATCAAATTCCATGTCAAGTCATACATGTTGTCACTCACATGATTGGCTTATTGGGCACCTATGACTAACAATCTCCCACTTGACCTAAAGTAAATCACTTATGTGTCTAATCCTCACCAGATCCTTCTGAAGCTTAAAGATAATCTGAGACAATGGCTTTGTCAGTGGATTTGCAATGTTATCTACGGATGGAACTCTTTCCACTACTACATCTCCTCAGGTCACATTCTCTCCAATAAGTTGGAACCTCCTCAGAACACTTCTGATGAGACCCGGGTTCCCTTATTTGAGTAATCTCCCCATAGTTATCGCAATATAAAGAATCAGCTCCTCGCTACTTAGCCCGACTCCTAGATCTATGGTGAACTTCTTCACCCAGACTCCCTCCTTTGTTGCATCTGCTGCAGCAATGTACTCTGCCTCTATGGTCGAGTCAACAGTAGTATCTTGCTTGGAACTCATCCAACACACTGCTCCTCCATTCAAAGTGTACATAAAACCCGAATTTGACTTTGTATCATCGACATCAGACTGAAAATATGAGTCCGTGTAGCCTTCAACCCTGAGGCTACTACCTCCATATACTAGTAAAAGATCCTTAGTCCTTCTCAAGTACTTAAGGATATACTTTACTGCTTTCTAATGCTCCAACCTTGGATCCTCCTGATACCTGCTCACGACACTCAGAGCATGCGCTATATCAAGCCTAGTACATAGCATGATATATATGATAGACCCTATCGCTGTTACATAAGATATCATATCAATGTTCGCCCTTTCTTCTGGAGTCTTTAGGGACATACTCCTAGAAAGCGATATCTCATGTCTCATCAGTACGAGACCTCTCTTGAAATTTTTCATGCCAAACCTTTTGACAATGGTTTCTATATACCTGGGTTGGGATAAGCCAAGCATCCTCTTGGATCTATCTCTATAGATCCGAATCCCCAAGATATAGGATGCTTCCCCTAAGTTCTTCATGGAGAAGTGTCTATATAACCAAGCCTTTACTACGGATAGCATTCCTATGTCATTCCCAATGATCAGGATGTCATCCATATATAACACCAAAAAGATGATAGCGCTCCCACTTACCTTCCAGTACACACAAGGCTCATCTGTATTCTTAACGAAGTCATAAGATCTGATTGCCTCATCAAATCTTATGTTCCAACTACCCTCACGACACCCTCAGCACGTGAAACGGAAGTCACTGGTAGACTTCTAGTGGGGATCAGGATCCAATCAGTGTCTTAGTATAACCTTGAGGGACTCGACTAATCACACTAATCTTAAAAGGTATGTCGATCACAACTCCTTGTGATTCCCATCCTATTTGGCCTCTTAATCACCATGGTCTCGAGGGACTCGACCAACCATGATGTTCGGTTAAGTCAATACCTTCGTTACAAGATGAATCTGATTTGATAATATACCCTTAAGGGACTCGACCAAGCATACCATGTTCTCAGGTCTCCGGTGACATCTTTATGTCATAAGCAAGATAGCGAATCGTGATATAGGTGAGTCTCGAGGGACTCGGCCAACTCAACATACACCGGGAGTCGGTTCTTACCTATAACGATGGAAAGCCACATGGGTCAATCTAATTGCCTCACGTTTACTGACTTAATATTATAGAGAGAGAGAGGTTTCTATGATTTGGTCTCCTAATATGACATGTCACACATATATATATATATTTAATATATATTTACATTGCATATAACCATATATATATATATATATATATATATATATATATATATATATATATATATATATATATAGGTATCAAAAGGTTTGATACCTGCTCGTGACACTCAGAGCATGCGATATATTAGGCCTAGTATATAGCATGACATACATGATAGACCCTATCGCTGTGGCATAAGGTATCATATCAATGTTCGCCCTTTCTTCTGGAGTCTTTGGGGACATACTCCTAGAAAGCGATATCCCATGTCTCATCGGTATGAGACCTCTCTTGGAATTTTTCATGTCAAACCTTTTGACAATGGTTTCTATATACCTGGACTGGGACAAACCAAGCATCCTCTTGGATCTGTCTCTATAGATCCGAATCCCCAAGATATAGGATGCTTCCCCTAAGTCCTTCATGGAGAAGTGTATAAATAACCAAGCCTTTACTACGGATAACATTCCTATGTCATTCCTAATGATCAAGATGTCATCCACATATAACACCAAAGAGGTGATAGCGCTCCCACTTACCTTTCTATACACACAAGGCTCATCTTTATTCTTAACAAAATCATAAGATCTGATTGCCTCAACAAATCTTATATTCTAACTTCGGAAATCTTTCTTTAGTCCATAAATGGATCTAAGCAACCTGCAAACCTTATTTGGGTAGTTTCTTCGACATGAATCTCTCAGGTTGTATCTTATACACCTCCTCCTAGATGTTCCCATTAAGGAATGCAGTTTTTACATCCATTTGTTAGATCTCATAATCATAGTATGCTGCAATGGCCAATAGAATTCGGATGGATTTTAGCATTACTACTGTTAGTGTAAACACCTTTTTTTCTTAGCCGTGACCCGAGAGGTCGTCTCGGCTCGTTCGGGGGTCCGAATGGCGGGGATCTCCCTGGGGCGATGCTCGTCTCCACCGGGGCGGTCGGGTGCGGCCTCGGACTCGGGGCGATACAGCGACTTCCTCCGGGTGGGGACTCCTCGCCTGCGCGCCCCGAACGGGAGTCCTCGGCTTGATACCTGCACAAAGGTCGGGTCGGCTTGACCCGACCCCTCCGACGATCAAGTTAGAGAGATGCGGTCGCGGTTGTTCGGGGGGTTCAGCTTGATCTCTTCCCTCTGGCTCGAGGACGTTTATAGGGGGAACTCGGCACTATCGGGTGCGCCCTCCCGTCGGTCGGGGCCGTATCTCTGATGGCGTCCGACATCGTCGAGGACCTTGCGTATGGGAACGGGGAATCACAGGGTATGGGCGAGCTTCAACCGCTACCTACTCCTGTCTCGTCCTACTGTGCTGGGTCAACTGAGGGACTGTGGGCTCAGTGAGGCTGACGTCTGGACGCAGACCGTTGCCCTCGTTGC
Organism: Musa acuminata AAA Group; assembly: GCF_036884655.1. Classification (NCBI taxonomy): domain Eukaryota; kingdom Viridiplantae; phylum Streptophyta; class Magnoliopsida; order Zingiberales; family Musaceae; genus Musa; species Musa acuminata. The sequence goes on along the minus strand of NC_088356.1, from coordinate 37,562,858 downwards.
TCTCCCTGGGGCGCCGTGCCTGTCCACGTGCGGGGGGCGTCGCCGGGAGTGGGGTTTACCATTTTTTGCCATATCATATCCCCCCCCCAAAGGAAGCCATGGCTCGGCATCGGACGGTGGGGATTCGAGGCGTGGCTTTGATCGGTAAGCAGCGGTGTTCTTCGAGGTTCACAATTGAGGTACAGGTCCGGGGTAAGTAGGCCGCGCTGCATAGGCGCTTTAGCGCGGCATGAGGTCGGGGAATACGTTTCGGGTGTGCGGGCCGCGCCGAGGATGTGGTCTCGGGAACATGTGGCCGAGGAGCACATCTCGGGCGGGCTGGCCGCACCGAGGAGGTGGTCTCGGGGGCATGCGGCCGAGGAGCACGTCTCGGGCGGGCTGGCGGCGCCGAGGAGGTGGTCTCGGGGACATGCGACCGAGGAGCACGTCTCGGGCGAGCTGGCCGCGCCGAGGAGGTGGTATCAGGGACATGCGGTCGAGGAGCACGTCTCGGGCGGGCTGGCCGCGCCGAGGAGGTGGTCTCGGGGATATGCGGCCGAGGAGCACGTCTCGGGCGGGCTGGCCGCGCAGAGGAGGTGGTCTCGGGGACATGCGGCCGAGGAGCACATCTCGGGCGGGCTGGCCGCGCCGAGAAGGTGGTCTCGGGAACATGCGGCCGAGGAGCACGTCTCGGGCGGGCTGGCCGCGCCGAGGAGGTGGTTTCGGGGACATGCGGCCGAGGAGCACGTCTCGGGCGAGCTGGCCGCGCCGAGGAAGTGGTCTCGGGGACATGCGGCCGAGGAGCACGTCTCGGGCGGGCTGGCCGCACCGAGGAGGTGGTCTCGGGGACATGCGGCCGAGGAGCACGTCTCGGGCGGGCTGGCCGCACCGAGGAGGTGGTCTCGGGGGCATGCGGCCGAGGAGCGCGTCTCGGGCGGGCTGGCGGCGCCGAGGAGGTGGTCTCGGGGACATGCGGCCGAGGAGCACGTCTCGGGCGAGCTGGCCGCGCCGAGGAGGTGGTCTCGGGAACATGCGGCCGAGGAGCACGTCCCGGGCGGGCTGGCCGCGCCGAGGAGGTGGTCTCGGGAAACATGCGGAAAGATCGTCGTTCTTTTTAGGCGTTGAGAAGTCGCAGTGGCCGTTCTCCACGTCGTCTCCTGCAGCGGCTTTGGGTCCGCATTTATGATGGGGTGTTCGTTGGTCTTCCCTGATGCGAGTGGGTGTGCGGATGAGCTGTCGGCCGCTAGGGGGAGACGAAGGGACGTCTCTTTCGGCGGGATTTTTCTTACATAAATGGCGTACTCTGCCCATTTTACGATTCTTGCTGCTGAGTCTTGGACCTCGTTGTTTCTCTTGTTCGTTCCAAAAGCCGGTAAGGATGTCCTTCTCACCTGTCTCTTCACCTTCGTCCCTCGACAGAGTCCGGGAGAGCATGCCTCCGTCTTCCCCAGACGAGGAGGCGGCGCTATCCCTTGAGGCTCTAATGTGGTCACACGACCTCGACTCAGTGGTGAGCGGGTCGTCGCTGGAAAAGCTCCGGGAGCGTTATTACATCCCGGAGGAGTTTGTCCTGGTTGCCCCTGATCCGGGGCAGCGGTCATACGACCTGATCCCTCGCGGTTTCGCGCTCACCCAAGATGCCCTAGAGGCCGGGCTGCGCCTTCCCCTTCACCCTATTATTGTTTCCTGTCTTTCTTTGTGGAGGATTTCGCCTTCCCAGGTGGCGCCTAACTCATGGCGTTACCTAGTAGCGTTCTTAGGGGAATGTTACTATGCTAACATCACCCCTACGCGAAACCTCTTCCTCTCTTGTTTTCGCCTTCTCAAGGGGCCGGGGGGCTACTTCGTGTCAGCCCGGGCCGGCTTTCGCGTCGGGGGAGCCCCTTCGAACAACAAAGGGTGGAAGGGGCGGTTTTTCTACGTTAGCTGGTCGAAGGATTGGGGCTTCGGAGTTCGGTGGGCGGTGAGGGCGATAGATAACACCGTCCCGGACTTGAATGGCGAGGAGCGTCGGGACCTGAAGAAGCTTCGGGCAGTCCTTCCTGGTTCTCAGGCCCTCCGAGCTATGACCGAGGAGTGGCTGGCCGAGGCGGGTCTCAGTCCGGCTTTCGGGGGTATGTTTATAGCGGGTGTTCTTCGCGTCTTGTATGTTTACACAGTTTGTGACGGTTTGTTCGTTTCCTTTGTAGGAATGAAGCTTCTGTCACTCCGCGGCGGTCGCTCATCGTCGGCCTCTTCCCCACGTTCGCCCGCTGCATTCCCTTCGCGCCCCTCAGCCGACCCGTTGCCCGGCTCGGCGGATGCTCCATTAGAGGTTCCGGAGGGGCGCCCGTCAAAAAGGGCGAAAACAGCTGGTACCGGGAAAGCCAAGGCGGGGGCCACCCCTTCGACAACCGTTGGCGCGAAGCGGACCGCTCGGGACGAAGGGCCTTCCCAAGAGGATGTGTCTCGCCAAGGGGCGGCCGGGAAGAGGTCGAGCTTGCCTACGGCGGATGACCTGTGCGGGCTACGCACGGGGGCCGGCGAGCCCCTATGGTCGCTGGTGATGGGCGAGCTTCCACCGGGGGAGGCTTCCGACCCGCTAGTCGCCCGCTGGAAGGGGCTGTCCCGAGGGGACAAAGTGTGGGCCGGGGGAGATCCCTCGGCCGCCTTTCTCCGAGGAATGCTCCACCCCGACTTGGCTCGGGACCTGTATACCCTGCCCTCGGAGGCCATGCTTAGCAAGGCGGGGCGGTTTCTGACACTGGTAAGTGTTTTGTCAATTCCGGGCGTCCTCGTGACCGTGTGCTGACCCTTATTTTCCTGTGGCAGGGCCTCCATTATTCGACGGCGCTGATGGACCGAGTGCGCGATGCTGGCCAGATAATCTGGGACTTCAGCGAGCGCAACTCCGAGTTGTGCCGCCAGCTAGAGGAGGTTCGGGCTGGGTCGGGCCCCGAGGCGGTAGCGGCTGCGGAAAAATGCGCGACCGATTCCGAGGAAGAGGTGGCGCGCCTACGAGCAGAGCTCGAGCGGTCGGGTGATTCAGTCAAGGAGCTCCAGGAGTTCCTCCGTTTGGCTCGGGCCGAGCTCCGCCTGTCGAAGTCAGAGGCGCTTGGTCTCTCCAAGAGGGCGGAGGAGGCCGAGGCTGAAGCCCGCGCTGCTTCCGAGGCGCTGGCTGAGGAGGTTCGCCTTCGCCCGTCAAAGGACAAGGAGGCGATCGAAGCCTACAAGAAGTCCAAGAACTTTGAGCTCGGACTGATCCGAATGGGACGAGTATCCTACGAATACGGATACAGAATCACCCTGGGTCGCTTCGGCTCGTGCCCTCCCGGCTCCGAGGTGGAAAGGGATCCGTTCGCCTCTCATCCCGTGGATCTGGAGGTGGACATGCCGGAGGACGTGCCGTTCGACGACCGCCCGAAGACTCCGGGAGAGTAGTGAGGGTCGTTTTTGTATGTCGAGGTCGAGGGTGTGAGGGGTTTCTGTATGGGTTTTGGCTTCTGTATCCCCTCCTTCTTAATAAGATGATCTTTTCTTCCGATTTCTGTGTTTGCGCAGTGTCTATGTCTTCAGACAAAATATTTCCTAAGGTTTTGTATGTTCCAAGTCCGGGGCACGGGGTCGCCATCCATTGTTGCGAGTCGGAACGTCCCCGGTCGGGATATTCCGATGACCCGATAGGGTCCCTCCCACTTTGGGGCCAGTTTCCCCCTTACTTGGGTGGGGTGGCTGACCTCGATTTTGCGCAGGACCAAGTCCTCTAACCTTATCGATCGGGGTCGCACGCTCCGGTTGTAGACCCTCGCTACGGCTCTTTTGTAAGAAAGGGCTTTCTGGTGTGCGTCGGCCCGTCTTTCCTCGAGCAGGTCCAGGTTTGATCGGAGCCCTTCACCCGAGGCTTCTTCGTTGTAGTCTGCCGTCCGCGGAGTCGGGACGGCTACCTCGGGTGGCAACACGGCCTCGGTCCCGAACGCGAGGCTATAGGGAGACTCCCCGGTCGGGGTCTTGGGGGTAGTGCGAAGCGCCCACAGGACGCTCGGGAGCTCGTCGATCCAAGCCGATCGGGTAGCGGATACCCTTCTCTTGAGTCCGTCGACGATGGACCGGTTGGTTACTTCAGCTAGCCCGTTCGCCTGGGGGTAAGCCACCGAGCAGAACCTCAGCTAAATTTTGTGCTTGGCGCAAAACTCCTAGAATTTCCTGCCGGCGAACTGAGGTCCATTGTCGGTGACGATGGACTGGGGCAGGCCGAAACGAGTTATGAGGTTTCTCCACACGAACCTTTCCACTTGCGACTCCGTGATGGTTGCTAGGGGCTCGGCTTCGACCCATCTGGTAAAGTAGTCCACTCCCACGATGATGTACTTCCGCTGGCTGGAGGCGGGCGGGAGAGGCCCGAGTATGTCCAGTCCCCATTGCGCGAATGGCCAGGCACAGTCGACGGGGGTGAACAGGACCGCCGGCCGTCGGGCGGTGCGGGCGTGCTCCTGGCATGAGCTGCACCGCCGCACGAGAGCTTTTGCGTCCTGGCGCATGGTCGGCCAGTAGTACCCCTGTCGGAGTACCTTGTGCGCCAGGGCTCGTTCGCCTATGTGTTCCCCACAGGCCCCTTCGTGCATGTCGGACAGAACCGTCCAGGCTTCGCTCGGCTCCAGGCAGCGCAACAAGGGGCGCGAGAAGGACCGCTTGTACAGCCGTCCTCCTTCCTCGGTGTACCACGCCTGCGTCCGACGCAAGCGCCGAGCTGTAGTTGTATTGTCGGGTAGGGTCCCGTCCTGCTTGAAGCGTAACATCTCCTGTACCCAAGTGGCCGGCGCGCCGTGAGCGACGGTGGCGACGACCTCTATGGCTCGGCGGGGGAGTTCTTCGGTCTCGGGCCGAGCCCAGGGAGCCGGGCCGGACGCCAGTTTAGCCACGGTGTCGGCTCGCTGGTTCTCGCTCCTGGGAACATTCGACAATTCAAAATGGGCGAACCTGGCGGCAAGGCTTCTTACCTGTGCTAGGTATTTCGCCATAGTCGGGTCTCGGGCCTCGTATTCGCCGTCGAGCTGCCTAGCCACCAGCTGTGAGTCGGTGATGACGCGTATGTCGGTCACCCGCATTTCTAATGCCAACTGGAGCCCCGCCAGGAGAGCCTCGTATTCTGCCTCGTTGTTGGTGGCCCTGAACCCGAAGTGGAAGGAGCGCTCAATCGAGCGGCCGTCAGGTGTTACCAGTACCAGCCCCGCGCCGGCGCCTTTTGCGTTGGCCGAGCCATCTACGTGGAGGGTCCACGTGTCACGCGGTGGCTCGAGTTCTTCGCCTGTATTCGGGGTCAGCTCCGCAATGAAGTCTGCCACGGACTGGGCTTTGATGGCGGTCCGAGGTACGTACTGTATGTCATGCTCGCCGAGCTCCACTGCCCATTTGAGGAGACGCCCTGCAACGTCGAATTTGGACAGAACAAGCCGAAGCGGCTGATCAGTTATTACCTCTATCGGGTGGGCCTGGAAGTAAGGGCGGAGCTTCCGTGCCGACAGGACGAGCGCCAGCGCCAGCTTTTCGATCGGCGGGTAGCGTTCTTCTGGCCCGCTCAGCATGTGGCTGACGGAGTAGACCGGCAGTTGATCGCCGGAGATTTCTTTGACTAGAACCGAACTGACTGCGTGCCGGGAGACGGCAAGGTAGAGGCTCAACTTCTCCCCCGGGGAGACCGAAGCGAGTCGAGGGAGGCTGGCCAGGTGTAGCTTCATCTGCTCGAAGGCCCTCTCGCATTCCGCCGTCCATCGGAAGTTCTTCGGATCCTTCAGGGCCTGGAAGAAAGAGTGGCAGCGATCTCCCGATCGGGAGAGGAAACGCGATAAAGCGACTAGCCTCCCGTTAAGGCGCTGTAGGTCTCTGATCGTCCGAGGAGGCTGCATGTCAATGATGGCCTGTATCTTTTCCGGGTTGGCGTCGATCCCTCTCTCGTGTATGATGAATTCGAGGAATTTTCCCGAGGTCACGCCGAAGGCGCATTTGGCGGGGTTGAGGCGCAGGCCGAACCTCCGCAGAGTGTCGAATGTTTCTGCCAGGTCGGAAGGATGAGCCTCCGTCGTTCGGCTCTTTACGATCATGTCGTCGACGTACACCTCCATGTTTCGTCCGATCTGGTGGGCGAACATCCTGTTCACCGTCCTCTGGTAGGTTGCCCCGGCGTTTTTCAACCCGAACGGCATAACTTTGTAAAAATATATCCCTTGCTCGGTGAGGAAGGCTGTATGTTCTTGATCTTCGGGTGCCATCCTGATCTGGTTGTACCCGGAGAAGGCGTCCATAAACGAGAGTCGGGCGTGGCCGGCCGTGGCGTCGACCAGTTGGTCGATCTTCGGCAGGGGGTAGCAATCTTTTGGGCAAGCATTGTTGAGACTGGTGTAGTCAACGCACATCCGCCAGCTTCCATTAGGTTTTTTGACAAGGACTACATTGGAGAGCCACTGTGGGTACCTTGCCTCTTCTATGAAACCAGCCGCCAGAAGCCGGTTTACTTCTTCTCGGATGGCCAGTTGCCGATCCGGGGCCTGCCGCCTGGGCCTCTGTTTCACCGGGCGGGCGTCGGACGAGATGTTCAGGCGGTGCAGCGCGACTTCCGGGTGGACTCCCGCTAGGTCGGCTGGCGTCCAAGCGAAGATGTCGGCATTGGCTCGCAGAAGGCCGACGAGCTGCCGTTGTTCTTGTTCAGGGAGTCCCGACCCGATTTTGACTGTTTGATCGGGCCTTCCTTCGACTAGTGGTAAGTCGACGGTGGATTCCTTCGGCTCGGGGCGGGGGGTTGGTTTTTTTCCCTCCCGGGGGTCTTCCAGCGGGGATTGGATCCTTGCTCTCTTGTTTAATGACACAGCGGCCAAGTAGCAGCGCCTGGACTCCCAGGAGTTCCCCGCCACTTCCCCGACCCCATCGTGGGTCGGGAACTTGATGGTTTGATAGTAAGTTGAGATGACGGCTCGGGTCTTGTTGAGGGTTGGCCGTCCTAGGATGGCGTTGTATGCCGTGGGGAGGTCGACCACCAGAAAGGAGGTCATCACAGTTTTCTCCTTCGGGAAGGCTCCCAAAGTTAGGGGCAGGGTGATGACCCCTAGTGACGAGATTGAGGCGCCGGTGAACCCCGTGAGCGTTGAGCATACCGGCTTCATGTTCTCCTTTACCAGGCCGAGCTTTTGGAAGGCGTCCCAATAAAGTATATCGGCCGAGCTTCCAGTGTCGACCATGATCCTTCTCACTTGCGCGTTGGCGATTTTGGCTGATATCACCAACGCGTCGTCATGCTCGGCTAGTTCAGGTCCCCCGGTCGGGAAGGTGACTTCGGGGCCTTTTTCAGGTTTGGAATCTTCAGCCCGGGAGGCCCTGGCGTATGCCCTTCCGCCCGCCATGGAACTCCCTCCGGACGCCGGGCCGCCGGTTATGACATCTATGTGTCGCTCGATGGGGCCCTCCGGGCGTGGCGAGAGCTCCTTGTCTGGTCGGAGGTATGAGCCGAGGTGCCCTCGGTGGATGAGCTCCTCAATTTGCCTTTTTAATTCTCGACACTCCTCGGTGTCGTGACCGGGCTGCCGGTGGAAACGATAGTATTTAGAGCGGTCCGCGAGCTCGCGCGGACTCCTCATTGGGTAGGGGTCTTTGAGAAGGCCTTTCTCCTTAATATGGAGAAATATTTCGGTCCGAGAGGAGTTCAGGCCCGGGGGAGGGGACCTAGGTACCGCATCGTTGAGGCCGCCGGCCCTGCACCGGGAGGTAGCGGGCTGTTGCTGTTGGGACTGCTCTGGCTTGACCCTCTTGCGTTCGTCACGCTTCCCGACCATCCATGCCTCGGCAGCGATGTACTGGTTCGCACGCTGCAACATTTCGGGAACCGAAGTAGGGGGTCGCTCCACCAGAGACCAAAAGAATCGGGTAGGGCGCAGGCCCATCATGAATGCCTGCATCATCAAAGAAGGGTGAGCATCAGATAGCCCGCGGATTTGTGTGGTGAAGCGGTTCACAAAGTGAGAAAGGGGCTCATCCTCCCTCTGGTTGAGCCCGAGGAGCATCGCCACCAACGGTTTCGGCTTGGCATGAGCCAGGAAGTTAAGCTCAAAGTCCCTAGCCAACTGGTCGAAAGAGGCGATGGTCGCGGTCTTCAGATTGCTGTACCACGCTCGGGCTGGGCCCCGCAGGGTTGTCGGGAACGCCCTGCACATCAAGGCATCGGACGTCCCGTATAGCGCCATTTGGGCGCGGAAAGCAGCACGTGGTCTGCCGGATCGGTGGCACCTTCATAGGCATCTAATGACGGGAGCCGAAAATGCGGCGGGATTGCCTGCTCTTGAATCTCGGGGATGAAGGGGGACCCCTGGTGTTGTTCGGCCCCCGGGTATCCCCTGGTCCGGCGAACCTCACGCTGCACCTCGTCCAGCCGGCGGCCTACGAGGCGTAGCTGGGCCCACAGGCCCTCCGCCGAGTCTGAAAGTGGGGCTACGTGTTAGGATCGGAGCGGCACTAAGAGGGGGGGGTGAATTAGTGCAGCGGATTAAAACTTCGATTTTAATCAAAATCTTTCGTACGTTAAGAACGAAACTTGAGAAATTTAACTTGAAGGCGTATTCTTGAAGTTGCGCAGCAAGAGTAATAAGGAACTAAAGCAGTAAGAAGATTTGCAGTAATGTAAATGACAATAATAAAGAGCAAACCAGATATTACTCCGATTTTTAGAGTGGTTCGGTCAAATGACCTACTCCACTTGCGAGGCCCCTCTTCGATGAGGCTCCCACCTTCCACTAGCAAGTCTCTTGAAATGGAAGGGTAAACACCCCTCTTACAACCTTTTACAAGCAGCTCAACCTCTTACAAATTTTCAATAAGAAAGAAGGAGGAGAACTCTCTAGCAAATTGAAAACAAGACTTGCTAAGACTTTCTAAGACTTTTCTCTCAATCAAAATGCTTCTCAAAAGTTGTAACCTCAGTTGAGATTTGAGGGGTATTTATAGGCCTCAAGAGGATTTAAATTTTGGGCTCCAAAATTTGAATTTTCTTAGGGTTTCCGGTGTTGGAGGTGCCACCGCCCAACCAGGCGGTGCCACCGCCCAGCGCTCGAGTGCTGGACGGTGCAACCGCCCAGCCAAGGAGGTGTCACCGCCCAGCTCTCGGGTGCTGGGCGGTGCCACCGCCCAGCTAGGCGGTGCCACCGCCTACAGTGTTTTCAGCCCGACTACAGTGTTTTCAGCCACTAGTTGGGCTTCAATCTTGGCTCTCTAGTTCGCTGGTTTAGCTTAATTTTTAGCCTAAACCAACTCTGACTTTGGGCCCAGTTGGCCCCTAACCAGGATATAGGATTATCTCTTAATCCTAATCCTAATTACAAGTGAACTATATAACAAAAACACATCTTAAGCAAGCTTTCAACCACGAACGTCGAGTCTTGTTTCGGCGAGCTTTCCGACGAACTTCTTCCGACGGACTCCCATCAAGCTCCCGATCTTGTGATGACTTTAACGAGTAGCCGAGCCTTCTCGATGATCTCCGTGAACCTCCGACGATCTCTTCGGCGAACTTCCGATAGGTTCCCGATTTCTTCTCGGTTGGTTCCGGCAGCATCTCCGACGATTCTTCGGACTCTTAAACGTCCATCGATCTTGACTCCGGTATTCTTGCTTTGTATTTTCTGGTTATCGTAGTTAATCCTGCACACTTAACTCAATAATATGGATTAGATCAAATAACCCATCAATTGATTTTATCATCAAAATCCGAGATTCAACAATCTCCCCCTTTTTGATGATGACAATCAATTGATGACGGAGTTAAACGTAACTCCCCCTATCTATATGCCATATTATGAGAAGATAAAACACTTGAATTTCATCATTGAATTCAAGTATAAACCGATAAGCTCTAACCGTAGAACTTATCGTTATTCTCATTAAGCATAATGTAAATGTGAAACTTTGATGAAAATCTTTTCCAAGTCGAAAGATAGAGACAAATTTTACTATGACTAGAGATAAAGATTTTCAACTTGAATTGCATGATTATACATTTTAGACATGCATTCAATATGATCAATCAATCTTACGATATTTTCAAGGATTTTGCAAGGCATATAAGATAATCATCGATCGATCACTTTTCTCAAGGATTTTGCAATTCATATTTTGTCATGCTATTAAGAATGATATAAGTCATCACTTTTCTCCCCCTTTGTCATCAACAAAAAGGAAAATGAGACTTGAAGCACATATTTTGTCATATAACGATTTTATCATTGAAAATTAAGTATGCAAAAATATTTACGCAGAGTTCATTTTAGAGGAAAATTCAGCATGCATTCATATTATCTAATCTCTTCTTTCTATGAATAATAGAAATTGTAGATGTATAAGAGAGAGATTGGGATAAAAAAAATTCAAGTAGTAATTTCACGAAGTCAAGATCATAATTCGAATACAAACTCATTCAAATCGTCAAATTCATGAAAATCTCAACATTACTTTTTAATCATCACATAAGGCATTTAAATAATTTTTGAAACATAGGAGAATGATGAATTTAAGCATACAATGTTTCAATCAAATTCAAGTCATGAATGCCAAAAGATATTATTTGTGATTCCAATTTTGCAAGATCAAGATTATGATTTAGATAAAACTTATTTAAATCAAATTGCTAACTTGAAATTCATAATCAAGTCATCAAAGTCGATTTCGAGATTTCACAACATGTCATATGGAATTTGAAGGAGAATGAGAGATGGAAAGAAGATGAAAAACTTTACGGAAAATCCAATCAAACAAGTTTATTGTTTAGGGACAATTTAACATACCTAATTCCCTTCTAATGAATTCAAATTGGTCTTCATTCAAGGCTTTTGTGAATATATCTGCTAATTGATGCTTTGTGTCAATGAATTCTAGAACAACATCATTGTTAAGGACATGATCGCGTATGAAATGATACCTAACGTCGATGTGCTTAGTTCTAGAGTGCTGAATTGGATTTTTAGTAAGACATATGACACTAGTATTATCACATTTTATGGGAATGTTTTTAAAGTGAATTCCATAGTCTTCTAATGTATTTTTCATTCAAATGACTTGTGCACAACATGCACTTGCAGCAATGTATTCGGCTTCCGCCGTAGATAGTGCAACTGAATTTTGTTTCTTGGAAGTCCAAGAAACAAGTGCATGTCCTAAAAATTGGCATGTTCCGGATGTACTTTTTCTATCTATCCTGCATCCGCCAAAATCGGCATCTGCATAAGCTATTAGATCAAATTTTTCAGATTTTGGATACCACAATCCTAAATTTGGAGTTCCTTTAAGATACCTAAATATTCTTTTAACACTCTTAAGATGAGATAATTTAGGATTAGATTGAAACCTAGCGCAAAGTCCTACACTAAACATAATATCCGGTCTAGTCGCAGTGAGGTAGAGTAGACTACCTATCATTCCCCTATATGTTTTTTGATCGAAACTTTCACCATTTTCATCCATATCTAACTTAGTCGTAGTACTCATAGGGGTGTTTATTGCTTTTGAATTATCCATGTTAAATCGTTTTAACAATTCTAATGTATATTTGGATTGGTTAAGAAATATACCATCACTAAGTTGTTTGATTTGTAATCCCAAAAAGAAAGTTAATTCACCCATTAAACTCATTTCAAATTCAAGACTCATACATTTGGCAAATGATTCACATAGTGATTCATCCGAAGAGCCAAACACAATATCGTCAACATAAATTTGCACAATAAGAAAATTATTTTCAAAATATTTAATAAACAATGTAGTATCAACCTTGCCTTTGGTAAAATTATTTAAAATAAGAAAGGAACTAAGCCTTTCATACCAAGCTCTAGGAGCTTGTTTTAAGCCATAGAGAGCTTTAGTCAATTTGAATACATGATTAGGAAGAAGAGAATTTTCAAATCCGGGAGGTTGTTCGACAAATACTTCTTCGGAAATAAAACCATTCAAGAAAGCACTTTTAACATCCATTTGAAATAGTTTAAAATTATTACTACTAGCATAGGCAAGGAGCATCCTTATGGCTTCTAATCGAGCCACGGGAGCGAAGATTTCTTCGTAATCGATACCTTCTTCTTGGTTGAAACCTTTGGCCACTAATCTAGCCTTGTTTCTAACCACGATACCATTTTCGTCTTGCTTGTTTCTAAAGACCCACTTAGTACCTATGACTAAGTGGTCACTTGGTCTAGGAACAAGCTTCCATATCTCATTCCTCTCAAATTGGTTCAATTCTTCTTGCATTGCAATGATCCAAAAATCATCTTTTAAGGCTTCGTCAATGCATTTAGGTTCAATTTGAGAAAGGAAAGCGGCGTTAGCACAGAAATTTTTGAAAGAAGAACGAGTTTGAACCCCTTTTGATGTATCTCCTATAATTTGCTCTTTTGGATGAGCATCTACATACTTCCATTCTTTTGGTAAAGAAATTTCGGAAGAAGATGCATTCAAATGGCTATTTTGAGGAGAGGGTTCATTTAAATTCAAATTATCAAAACCAAGATCATCATCAAAATCATTTTTCTTTAAATCAAAAATTTCATTAAAAACTACATGAATAGACTCTTCAATTACTAAAGTTCTTTTATTAAAAACCCGAAAAGCTTTAGAAACGGAAGAGTAACCAAGAAAGATGCCTTCATCGGATTTAGCATCAAATTTTCCTAAAGCATCCCTTTCATTTAAAATAAAGCATTTACAACCAAAAACTTTAAAATAGGAGATGTTTGGTTTTTTGTTATTCCATAATTCATAGGGAGTTTTGGATAAGGATGGTCTTATTAGGACTCTATTCATGATGTAGCAAGCCGTATTTACGGCTTCGGCCCAAAAGTACTTAGGTAAACTATGTTCATTCAACATAGTTCTTGCCATTTCTTGTAGGTTTCTATTTTTCCTTTCAACTACTCCATTTTGTTGAGGATTTCTTGGAGTTGAGAAGTTGTGATTGTACCCATTACTTTCGCAAAAATTTTGAAAGTCACGGTTTTGGAATTCACCACCGTGATCACTCCGAATTGATGAAATCATGAAGCCTTTTTCGTTTTGATTGAGTTTACAAAATTTAGAGAAACACTTGAAGCAATCACTTTTGTGAGCTAAGAAATAGGTCCAAGTGTATCTAGAGTAGTCATCCACAATCACAAAAGCATATTTGCTTCCACCTAGACTTGTTGTATCAATTGGTCCAAATAGGTCCAAATGGATCAATTGTAATGGTCTAGTAGTGCTAATTTGATTTTTTGGTTTGAAGCTTGTTTTTATTTGTTTGCCTAGTTGACATGCATCGCATACTTTGTCCTTAATAAACTTTATATTTGGAATTCCTCGTACTAATTCTTGAGATGAGATCTTAGATATTATTTTCATGCTTGCATGGCCTAATCTCCTATGCCAAAGCCAAGCATCATTATTTACGGCGGAGAAGCACATTTCATTACTTAGTTCATCAAGATTGATGGTATAGACATTATTTTGTTTTAAAGCAATCATAGTCATGTTATGATTTGGTTTTTCAATAATGCACATATTTGATTCAAATCTAACGATGTAACCTTTATCGCATAGTTGACTAATACTCAAGAGATTATGTTTCAATCCATCAACTAGTAAGACATCATCAATGGAAAAATTAAATTTGTTACCAATAGTTCCCTTGCCAATGATTTTGCCCTTGTTGTTGTCTCCGAAGGTAACGTACCCTTCTTCTTTGCTAGTGAGCATAGAGAAATGAGATGGATCTCCAGTCATATGTCTTGAGCATCCACTATCGAGATACCATCTCTTGCTCCTAGCTTGTGGGTTTGTCTACAAAAGAGGATGATTTTTAGGTACCCATTTGATTTTGGGTGACTCAAAAATTGACCCACTAACTTTGTTATTTATTATTGAATTCTTTATAGTTCCTTTAGGAACCCATATTAATTTTTGTGAACTAATTTTCCTAAATGGGCATTTGTAGGCAATATGTCCGGATTTGCAACAAAAGTTGCATTTCATATAAGAGGAAACATGTAATGTAGGTCCTTTTATGAAAGTGGTAGGATTTTGATGTAATCCTTTTACAAATCCAATTCCATTTCTATTTGCGATGTGACCCTTGTGTGCAAGGATCATATCTAATCCTTTGCTACCAACCTTAAACTTGTTTAAGGTTTCCTTAAGAAGCAAATTTTCATTTTTTATTGCTTCTAAGTGCTCACACTTAGAGCATGGAGGAGTTTGAAGACTATCAAACTTATCTTGTAGCAAAGCATGCTCTTTCTTTAAGATACTTAACTTCTTGCTAACAGCTCTACATTCATCAAATAATTCATGAAAAGCGATAGATAGTTCTTCAAAAGATAACTCTTCATTAAATAAATCACATACCTCTTCTCCTAACGCCATTAGCGCGTAATGAGCAACTTGCTCGGTGTTGGACTCTGTTAGGACTCTAGCTTGGAGAGTCCTAATTGAGAGGGACATTCATGTAAAACTGTTAGGACTCTAGCTAAGAGAGTCCTAATTGAGAGGGACATTCTATTAGGACTCTAGCTAGGAGAGTCCTAATTGAGAGGGGCATTCATGTAGGAGGTTTTTTCTTAGAGAAGAATTAGGAGTTGTAAGGGAATAGGAGTCTTGAGTAGGAGTCCTATTAGGAGTTGGTTAGAAGTAAGAGTCTTAAGTAGGAGTCCTATTAGGAGTTAGGGTTTAGAAGCCCTATAAATAGTCATGTATTCCTTCTCTTTTGATAAGCAATAGATGAATCTTTTCTGCAGCCTTTGAGCAGCAACTTGGAGGGAGGAACCCCTATAGAGTTCCAAGGAGGCCGATCCCCTAAAGAGATCAACCCCAAGTTTAGAATCTGCAAGGGTTCTAACACCTGATATCAGAGCAGCGTTCTTGGCGTCTCGCTGCCCTTTCACAGCCATCCATCAACCCTCCACAACCATCCAAAGCAATTCCCACAATTGCTTAAAAGATCGTCACCGAATTCCGCCATCATCTCCACCACCACGGATCATCCTTTGATCTCCCCGTGAATTGCAACAGGTTCTGGTTTCCTACCTTACTGCTGCTGCAATTTAGTTATCCTTATTCGAAAATCCAAAAAAAAAAAAAAAAAAAATCGTTCCTATATTGCTGCATAAACTTTTCGTCACAAAGTTTTCATCTCTACGACGAAAGATACATTGCAGAATTCCAGCCGCATAGCACCATCTGTTTGATCTTGCTACTGTGCTTTTTCTATCCAAATTTCTACGAAATTTTTATGACATCTTTGACACTTCTTAACAGTGGATTTCCCTTTGGTTTCATCAAAAAATTCTCAATATAAACTACTGATCTTTTATGTCCAATCTGCTGCACTTGAATTGCAGAATTCAAGCCGCATAGCACCATCTGTTTGATCTTGCTACTGTGCTTTTTCTATCCAAATTTCTACGAAATTTTTATGACATCTTTGACACTTCCTAACAGTAGATTTCCCTTTGGTTTCATCGAAAAATTCTCAATATAAACTACTGATCTTTTATGTCCAATCTGCTGCACTTGAAAATCTATGCTGCAGAAAATTTTAACTGCATATCGTTGCCTTAACCCATCTATTTGCAATCTTTTTTGAATGAAATTTCTTATAGACTTCATATATCATCTTGGCTTCCATCTAAGATTAATCTATTAAGAAATTCATCTCTAAAAACGATTTTATGTTGCTGCAAATTTTCATCGTAACCCGCTGAAATTTTTCGACGATAATTCTGCAATTGCAACTTGCACCAATTTCTTTGCTGTTATACTGCCAAAATTTTCTTGATTAAATTAGATATCCTTGCTGTCATATAAACTGTGATTTTGCTATCAATTCCCTCCTCAATTCTCTTAAGTTTTTGGTGGAAATTACGTCGAGAAACCGTTGTTTCTTCGACGACAATTCTACTCTTACAAGACAGCACATACTTGCTGCAACTTCCACGGATTTCTGTCAAACCTTTGCTACCATCTACCACAGATCCAAACTTTCATCTAGAGCCCTAAAACTCTACCAAACCACACCCTCAAACTGCACCCAAAACAGCCACAAAACAAGCCTAAACCGTAGCCTACATCCACCAATCCACCAACACTTTCGACCATCACTTCTCTCAACCTATACCTGCCTTTAACCCAACAGCAAAAGAGAGATCTTAACATCATTGATTTGGGGCCATATACTATGGCATCTAAGGAGGCAATCAATGCTAAATTCGAAGCCTTGGAGGCGCGAATGGAGAATAAGATTCGGACGCTCTTTACCGAACTCAGGTTGGGCCGACCACTAAGCCCGAAGAAATCATATCAAGGAGAGAGCTTTGCCCAATCACACCAAGCCCGAAGAGATGACTTCCAAGAGAGGGGAAGCTCTATGACCAACCCCAACTATCCATGCATGAGAGTGGACTTCCCTAGATGGGAAGAAGGAGACCCGATTGGTTGGATTTCGCACGCGGAGCGATATTTTCGGTACCACAAAACCGCGGATGTATCTATGGTGAAAATTGCAGCTATACATCTTGAAGGGGATGCTATTCAGTGGTTTGACTGGTTTGAACATACTTATGGAGTCCTTTCATGGCGACAATTCAAAGAAGAACTGCTGATTCGCTTCAGACCAACCGATTACGAGAATATTGATGAACAACTAGCAAAGATCCGACAAACCTCCACCATTCAGGAGTACCAAACCAGGTTTGAAAGGTTATCTAATCAAAATCATGATTGGTCTCAAAAACAGCTATTGAGGACCTTCATTGAGGGCTTGAAGCCGGAGATCCGAGGAGAAGTTAAAGCGCGACAACCGTACACGCTTATGGCAGCCATCTCTTTCGCACGACATCAAGAGGAGCAATTGAACCATGAAGCTCGGAGGACTAGGGTCACTCCTCAACCAGTAATATTGAAGCCCTCAGTCCCCCCTACTGTCGACCAAGTCCCTGCACCAAAGAGGTTAACAGGAGAAGAGCTTCGGGAGCGATATGCGAAGGGGTTATGTTGGCATTGTGACGAGCCGTGGAGCCGTGAGCATCGCTGTAGTAAAGGAGGACTTCTTATGATTGAACCGATAGAAGAAGAGGTCATTGAACATCCAAAAGAGAGCTTTGAACATGAAGAAGAAGATGCAGAAGAAGAGCCACAACCGACCGAAGTTACGGTACATACACTAGCTAGCTACTCAAACCCGCAAACGATGAAAATTGGAGGCCTTCTCAAACAACAACCAATCACTGTTCTCATCGACATGGGCAGTACTACTAACTTCCTAAATAGTAAGCTTGCTGTTCGGATATCATTACCTATCGAGAATCGCTGCAGGTTTGATGTTAAGGTCGCCGACGGACGGATTTTGAATTGTGATCATAGGCGCTTGCAGGAGAAACTATTACTGTAGGACCAAGAGATAATTGCAGATTTCTTCCTTCTCCCTCTTAACAATCATGAGGCCATGCTCAGAATTAAATGGTTGACGACATTAGGTGATATTTCCTGGAATTTTATGAAACTAATTATGAAATTTTACAGTAAGGAGAAACAGGTGACATTGCACGGGAAACGTGGGGGCGACATAACAACGATTTGCACACAACAAATGGAGAATGTTTTGCATAAAGCATGCAGCGGCTTTTTGGTACAACTTGAGCAGCAAACTAAGGGAGAGCCAACAGAATTTGAAGATCCAAATCTACTTCCTTTGCTTGCTGAATTTTCAAATATATTTAACGAACCGCGCAACCTACCTCTTACCTGTCGGCATGATCATTGTATAATGATTCTTCCAGGCAAATCTTCAGCAAATGCTCAGCCATATCAGTATCCACATCTCCAGAAGGATGAAATAGAAAGGATTATAAAAGAGATGCTCGAAACAGGAGTTATTCGGCCAAGTTGCAACCTCTACTCTTCGCCGGTGCTACTTGTACGCAAGAAGGACGGAACAAGGCGAATATGTGTTGATTACCGAGCTCTCAATGGCATAATCATCAAGGACAAATACTTTATTCCAATAGTAGATGAATTGCTAGATGAAAGGGAGCATAAATCTTTACAAAGCTGGACCTTTGATCCGGGTATCATCAAATACGAGCATGCGAAGAAGACATACGGAAAACCACCTTTTGAACACACAACAACCACGAATTTTTGCTTTCTGCAACAAAAGGTGGAATATCTTGGGCATATCATATCAGAGGAAGGTGTGGCAGTGGACCCCTTCAAAATTGGAGCAATGCAAAACTGGCTGACCTCGAGAAACATAAAATTGCTATATGGCTTTCTGGGTTTAACAGGCTACTACCGCAAGTTCGTGAAAAACTATGGAAAGATCAGTGCACCACTTACTTCCTTACTAGAAAAAGATGTCTTCCAATGGTTGGACAGAGCCTCCGCTGCCTTTGACAAACTTAAGGCAGCCATGACGACGACGCCGGTGCTAACACTACCAGATTTCAACCGACCCTTCATTATTGAGGCCGACACATCTGGAGTCAGAATTGGAGTCATTCTCATGCAAGATGGTCGACCACTCGCATACACTAGCAAGGCATTATCTCCCTCCTATCAAAATAAGCCAACATATGATAAGGAGATGCTCGCCATTGTGCGCGCAGCAACGAGGTGGAGATTGTACTTGATCAGGCGATACTTTCAAATCAAGACCGACCATAAAAGCCTAAAATATCTCTTGGAGCAGAAGATATCTTCCCCCAAGCAGCAAAAATGGGTAACAAAACTTCTTGGATTTGATTATGAAATAACTTACAAAATGTGGAAAGAGAATGTTGTTGCAGATGCGCTTTCGCAGCTACCTGAGCAAGCTGAATTTTCGGTCATTTTACTTCCAACCAGTGACTTCCTTGAGGATATTAAGATGGAATGGCAGAAAGATTCGGAGACTAGTAAAAATAAAAAATATATATATATATATTTGGAGGAAGCACCAAGCTCCGTGGCTCATTACAATCGGGACTCAAAAGAATTATGCTATAAGGGACGCATTATGCTTATGACAAATTCTACTTGCATCTTCAAGAGTAGATTTTGGACAAAGTTATTCCATATGCAGGGTACTAAATTGAAAAGGAGTATGACATATCACCCACAAACCAACAGCCAGACAGAAGTTTTAAATAGGTGCTTGGAGACAACCCAAAGCCATCCACCAAATATGACTACCCAAAGAGAACTCCAGACCCAGCCAAGTGCCATTATTGATCGACGGATCGTGACTCGACGACGACGACCCACTAATGAAGTGCTAATACAGTGGGCGAACCTACCAATAGAAGATGTCACTTGGGAGAACTATGACGACATGAAGATCAAATTTCCAGAATTCATGAATCATCAGCCTCGAGGACAAGGCTGATTTGAAGAGGGCGGGTCTGTTAGGACTCTAGCTTGGAGAGTCCTAATTGAGAGGGACATTCATGTAAAACTGTTAGGACTCTAGCTAAGAGAGTCCTAATTGAGAGGGACATTCTATTAGGACTCTAGCTAGGAGAGTCCTAATTGAGAGGGGCATTCATGTAGGAGGTTTTTTCTTAGAGAAGAATTAGGAGTTGTAAGGGAATAGGAGTCTTGAGTAGGAGTCCTATTAGGAGTTGGTTAGAAGTAAGAGTCTTAAGTAGGAGTCCTATTAGGAGTTAGGGTTTAGAAGCCCTATAAATAGTCATGTATTCCTTCTCTTTTGATAAGCAATAGATGAATTTTTTCTGCAGCCTTTGAGCAGCAACTTGGAGGGAGGAACCCCTATAGAGTTCCAAGGAGGCCGATCCCCTAAAGAGATCAACCCCAAGTTTAGAATCTGCAAGGGTTCTAACAGACTCCTCTTCTTCGGATGCGCTTGAATCATCCCACGTTGCCTTGAACGCCTTCTTCTTCGATGTTCTCTTTTTGGCTTGAGGACAATCGTTCTTGTAGTGTCCCGGTTTTTTGCATTCATAGCAAATCACTTGGTCCTTCTTTTGTTCAAATTTGTTTTTAAATTTGTTCTTTCTTAAGTATTTCTTAAATTTTTGAGTCAAAAGTGCAATATCATTATCACTGTCCTCATCACTTGATGTTCCTTTCAAGTGGTCTTCTTGTGATTTGAGTGCCATATCCTTCCTGTTCTTTGGAAGGGGGTTCTCGAGCTCGTCATGAGCTTGACATGTCATTTCGTAGGTCATTAGAGACCCAATGAGTTCTTCAAGAGGGAATGCTTTAAGGTCTTTGGCCTCTTGAATGGCCGTAACTTTTGGATCCCAACTTTTAGGGAGGGATCTTAAGATTTTAGTTACTAGTTCAAAGTTAGTAAAATCTTTACCAAGAGCTTTGAGTCCATTGATGACATCCGTAAACCGGGTGTACATGTCTCCGATGGACTCACTTGGTTTCATTCGGAAAAGTTCGTAAGAGTGCACAAGGATGTTGATTTTGGACTCTTTCACTCGGCTAGTGCCTTCATGAGTGACCTCAAGAGTTCTCCAAATATCAAAAGCCGAATCACACATTGAAACACGATTAAATTCGTTTTTGTCTAGTGCACAAAACAAGGCATTCATAGCCTTTGCATTTAAAGCAAAAACCTTCTTCTCCGATTCATCCCATTCGCTCATCGGAAGAGAAGATTTTTGAAATCCATTCTCGACAATAGACCAAAGCTCAAAGTCCATAGAAATGAGGAAGATTCTCATGCGAGTCTTCCAATATGTGTAATCCGACCCATTAAACAAAGGTGGTCATGCAATAGAATGACCCTCTTGCATGCCGGAGTAAGCCATCTCTCTTGGGTATTAAACCAAATATGAGAGATAACCTTGCTCTGATACCACTTGTTAGGATCGGAGCGGCACTAAGAGGGGGGGGTGAATTAGTGCAGCGGATTAAAACTTCGATTTTAATCAAAATCTTTCGTACGTTAAGAACGAAACTTGAGAAATTTAACTTGAAGGCGTATTCTTGAAGTTGCGCAGCAAGAGTAATAAGGAACTAAAGCAGTAAGAAGATTTGCAGTAATGTAAATGACAATAATAAAGAACAAACCAGAGATTACGCTGATTTTTAGAGTGGTTCGGTCAAATGACCTACTCCACTTGCGAGGCCCCTCTTCGATGAGGCTCCCACCTTCCACTAGCAAGTCTCTTGAAATGGAAGGGTAAACACCCCTCTTACAACCTTTTACAAGCAGCTCAACCTCTTACAAATTTTCAATAAGAAAGAAGGAGGAGAACTCTCTAGCAAATTGAAAACAAGACTTGCTAAGACTTTCTAAGACTTTTCTCTCAATCAAAATGCTTCTCAAAAGTTGTAACCTCAGCTGAGATTTGAGGGGTATTTATAGGCCTCAAGAGGATTCAAATTTTGGGCTCCAAAATTTGAATTTTCTTAGGGTTTCCGGTGCTGGAGGTGCCACCGCCCAACCAGGCGGTGCCACCGCCCAGCGCTCGAGTGCTGGACGGTGCAACCGCCCAGCCAAGGAGGTGTCACCGCCCAGCTCTCGGGTGCTAGGCGGTGCCACCGCCCAGCTAGGCGGTGCCACCGCCTACAGTGTTTTCAGCCCGACTACAGTGTTTTCAGCCACTAGTTGGGCTTCAATCTTGGCTCTCTAGTTTGCTGGTTTAGCTTAATTTTTAGCCTAAACCAACTCTGACTTTGGGCCCAGTTGGCCCCTAACTAGGATATAGGATTATCTCTTAATCCTAATCCTAATTACAAGTGAACTACATAACAAAAACACATCCTAAGCAAGCTTTCAACCGCGAACGTCGAGTCTTGTTTCGGCGAGCTTTCCGACGAACTTCTTCCGACGGACTCCCATCAAGCTCCCGATCTTGTGATGACTTTAACGAGTAGCCAAGCCTTCTCGGTGATCTCCGTGAACCTCCGACGATCTCTTCGGCGAACTTTCGATAGGTTCCCGATTTCTTCTCGGTTGGTTCCGGCAGCATCTCCGACGATTCTTCGGACTCTTAAACGTCCATCGATCTTGACTCCGGTATTCTTGCTTTGTGTTTTCTGGTTATCGTAGTTAATCCTGCACACTTAACTCAATAATATGGATTAGATCAAATAACCCATCAATTGATTTTATCATCAAAATCCGAGATTCAACACTACGGGCGTCGGGTGCGCCGCTGGTTCCTCCGCTCCTCGGCTCCCGGGTTGGGTCGATTGGCCCGGAGGCGAAGCGGGAGACTCGGGGAGCGGTGCGGGGTTTTGAGCGGTGGGCCGTTGCCGCGGTGGAGGTAAGGTTGAGTGTGAAGACGTCGGGGGAGAGACCAGCGGGATGATGGTCTGCATTACTCCCGTAAGGGCCCGAACCTGGTGCGTGAGGTCGTAGAAGGCTTCGGGTGGCACGGGTGACGGGCCACCGGGATTGGCGACGGGGGGCGATAGACCCGGATCGTTGAATAATCGCCAATAGCGCTCCGAGATCGCAGCGGGGCGCTCGTCCCGAATTCCCTCCTGTTGTGGGTGCTCTTCCGTCGCGTCGGTCGTGTGCGACCGGATGGCTGGGGGTTCGTCGGAGTGAGCCTGTGGATCGCTTGACATTCGGACCGGCCCTTCCTCTAGCGCCATTATGTTAGTGTAAACACCTTTTTTTCTTAGCCGTGACCCGAGAGGTCGTCTCGGCTCGTTCGGGGGTCCGAATGGCGGGGATCTCCCTGGGGCGATGCTCGTCTCCACCGGGGCGGTCGGGTGCGGCCTCGGACTCGGGGCGATACAGCGACTTCCTCCGGGTGGGGACTCCTCGCCTACGCGCCCCGAACGGGAGTCCTCGGCTTGATACCTGCACAAAGGTCGGGTCGGCTTGACCCGACCCCTCCGACGATCAAGTTAGAGAGATGCGGTCGCGGTTGTTCGGGGGGTTCAGCTTGATCTCTTCCCTCTGGCTCAAGGACGTTTATAGGGGGAACTCGGCACTATCGGGCGCGCCCTCCCGTCGGTCGGGGCCGTATCTCTGATGGTGTCCGACATCGTCGAGGACCTTGCGTATGGGAACGGGGAATCGCAGGGTATGGGCGAGCTTCAACCGCTACCTACTCCTGTCTCGTCCTACTGTGCTGGGTCAACTGAGGGACTGTGGGCTCAGTGAGGCTGACGTCCGGATGCAGACCGTTGCCCTCGTTGCTCTCCCTGGGGCGCCGCGCCTGTCCACGTGCGGGGGGCGTCGCCGGGAGTGGGGTTTACCATTTTTTGCCATATCAACTACGGGTGACAAGGTTTCGTCATAGTCAACACCTTGTCTTTAACGATACCCCTTAGCCACTAGCCTTGCTTTATAGGTCTCTATCTTTCCACCTACGCCGATCTTTTTCTTAAAGATCCACTTACAACAGATGGGTACAATACCATCGAGTGCATCAACTAGGTTCCAAACCTTGTTGGAGTACAAAGAATCCATCTCAGAATTCATGGCTTCTTGCCACTTCCCGGAGTCTATACTCATAATAGCCTCCTTATACGTTTGAGGATCAATGTCCTCAACATCTTCTTCTCTAATTTGTCCCATATATCTCTCAAGAGGATGAGATACTCTACCAGACTTATATGAAGTTGAAACTTGTGTGTTAAGTACCTGAATAGACTCGGGCTGTAGAGTGGTGCATGAGCTTGGTTCTCTATCTTCCCTTTTCATATCTCATATGGTGTAGACACTACCGACTTAGTTGAAACTCTGTTTAGAAGGTAAGCTACGGTCACTAGGGCATATCCCTAGAATGAGATGGGTAGGTTAGCAAAACTCATCATGGACCGTACCATATCTAATAGCGTACGATTTCTCCTTTCAGAGATACCATTAAGCTGAGGTGTATAAGGAGGTGTCCATTGGGATAATATCCCATGGTCCTCGAGGAATTGAGTAAACTCTGTACTTAAGTACTCACCTCCTCAATCTGATCGAAGAGTCTTGATACTCTTTCCAGTCTGGTTCTCCACTTCATTCTTATACTCTCTAAATTTCTCAAAGACATTGGACTTGTACTTCATTAAGTATACATATCCATACCTTGAGAAATCATTAGTAAAAATAATGAAGTAGGAGTAACCACCAATGGCATTAATTGATATGGGTCCACATACTTCACTATGTACGAGTTCCAACAGCTCAGTGGTTCTCTCTCTAGTTCCACTAAATGGAGAGTTGGTCAATTTTTCCCAAAGGCAAGGCTCGCAAATTACATATGACTCATAGTTGAATGGATCTAGATATCCATCATTTAGTAACTTTTGAATCCTTCCCTCATGGATGTAACCTAGCCTACAATGACACAGGTAAGCACTATTCACCTCATCTCGTTTCCGCTTAGACACACTTACATTCATGATATGTGGAGTAGTGTCTAGCATAAATAAACCATTATGCAATATTCCTTTCATGATGATTTCATCATCTAATAATATCGAACAACCATTGTTCTTAAAAACTAATTTATATCCACTAACTATCAAACATGAAATAGAGATATTATTTTTGATAATTGAAGTAAAAAAATAACATGCATCTAATGCAATAAAAGCTCAATCAGGCAGATGTAGGGCGACCTCGCCAACAGCTACTACAACAAATTTTGCTCCATTGCCCATCTTGAGGTTCATCTCATCTCTCTCTAGTCTCCTAGGCTTTGCTAGAACCTACAACAAATTGCATATATGATAAGCACTATCGGTATCCAATACCCATGTGTTATCATAAGAGTCTAACAAATGGAGACTGATCGTGAATATACCTGAAGCTTCTCCAAGCTTTTGTTTCACCCTCTCTGCAAGATACTCTTTGTAGTTTCTCTTCTAGTGCTCATCTTTTCCATAGTGGAAGCACTGGTCTTTGTCCTTTGCCGGGTCTTTCTTAGCAACCTTTGCTTTACCTGGTCTGCCCTTGCCCTTACCCTTCTTAAGGGACTTTTCTGATTTCCTTTTTTTTTCTGGTCTCACAAGTGCAGAGAATTGGCTTCTCTTTCTTAATAGTACTCTCTGCCGACCTCAATATAATGAAGAGCTCTGTGAGAGTCACCTCAAACTTGTTCATATTAAAATTCATTATAAACTGTGAAAAGGAATCTATTAGGGATTGAAGCATAATGTCCACACATAAGTTATCCTCTAGGACCATTCCTAGTCCTATGAGTTTCCCTATCCACTCGATCATCTTTTAAGACATGGGTCTGAACTAGTGTCCCATCAGTTATCTTAGCGTAGAAGAGGCTCTTGGATATCTCATATCTGGTCCTTCCCTGTTCCTCAAACAATTTATGAACATGTAGGAGAATGGATTTGGCAACCATCTTTTCATGTTGTCTCTATAACTCAGGAGTCATAGAGCCTACCATGTAGCACTGAGCAAGAGTAGAGTCATCAATATACTTCATGTAGCGAGCGATCTCATCCTCACTTACCCCTTCCTCGGCCGTAGGCATCACTGTATCAAGGACGTACGCGATTCTCTCCGCCATGAGAATAATTCTCAAGTTGCGGAGCTAATACCAGTGAGGCGGTTGACATCAAGTATGCCACGTGAGGATTTGAAACCGACATTTTCTGAAAATAAAAATATAATAAAAATAAATAACATGCAGATTTTATAAATAAACAATCAAGATATGGACTTCTATCTTAATATGCTCCCACTATTTTACTAGCGTGTCACACGACACCCTCAGTACGTGAAACGGAAGTCTCCGACAGACTTCTAGTGGGGATCAGTATCCAATCAGTATCTTAGTGTAACCTCGAGGAATTGGACCAATCACACTAATCTCAAAAGGTAGGTAACTCTTGTCGATCATAACTCCTTGTGATTCCCGTCTTATTTAGCCTCCTAATCACCATGGTCTCAAGGGACTTGACCAACCATGATGTTCGGTTAAGTCAACACCTTCGTTACAAGATGAATCTGATTTGATGATATACCCTTGAGGGACTCGACCAAGCATACCATGTCCTCAAGTCACCGGTGACATCTCTATGTCGTAAGCAAGATAGCGAATCGCGATATAGGTGAGTCTCGAGAGACTCGATCAACTCAACATATACCGAGAATCGGTTCCTACCTATAACGATGGAAGGTCATGTGGGTCAATCTAATTGCCTCACGTTTACGGACTTAATATTTATTGAGTCCGTTTAGTTCAATTGTTTATTGAGTTGTTTTGGTTCAATTAGAGTCAAGTAACGATGGAAGGCTATGTGGGTCAATCTAATTACCACACGTTTACGGACTTAATAATATCGAGAGAGAGAGGTTTTTATGATTTGGTCTCCTAATATGACATGTCACACATATACAAATTTAATATATATCTACATCGCATATAAATATATATACATATCTAGTATGTGTATAAGCAATCACACCAGATGATTATGGACCACAACCTAATATGATCAGACTCGAGCCAGTATGCCTAATCACTCACATCAAAATTTATGTGTGCAACGGTGCATCTCCATGCCCTATGATCATCCATCTCGTCTTCGTTGGTTCCGTTGATATATCGATGCATTTTTATGCATCGCGATCGTCCGTCTCGTGGGTCCCACTATCGCATCCACGCTCCCGCTGTGCCTCCTCATGTGTTTACAACTTAATCATAGGCACACAGACTCGATAATAGATGAGAAATATAATGGAGGCTCGTAGATCCCAATAATAATAATCACAAGTACACAAATCACACGATCTATGATCATCCGTCTACACATCAAACATTATATGTATAAATCATTATCATGTAGGACTACTAGAAAATAATAATAAAATAATAATCAAATAAACCTTTTAATTAATTATATTTTTTGAAATCATGGACATATAGGGAATTTCTAAATTCCTAGGGGTATTTTCGTAATTGTAGTAAGGTGTCTAAATTGTTGTTTCCCTTCTCCTAATAATCCCTTCACCGATTCGCATCTCAAATTATCGATTGTCTTCCATCATCTTTCATGTATCACCAAATCATCACGTTTATTTGCCTTTACAATCAATTTTTGTGTATCACCAAACCAGGATAATGATATAATTGATATGCGGATTCTTATAGTAAACCATTGTCCCTCGTTTTTATATTTTTATAATTGATGATAGGATGAAATTGTCAATGCAATGGAAACTTGACAAGTGGATGATTTTTATTATATTTTAGTTTGAAAAAATAAAAGGTTCTGAAGAAGATGTTTTGATTAATGATTAAGATCGTATGAATCTAGATTATTTATTTGTTTGTAGATTTTTTTTTATTTTAAATATAATAAGTTTATTTATATTTTTATTGTATTTTAATTTGAAGAAAAAAAAGATGTTTGGATTTGATCAAGCAGATTGGAAGCTTCGACATTCACAGTTGATGTTTGGATCAATGGGTAAGATTGTCCGAATCTATATTTTTATTTATTTATTCTTTATCTATTAAGTTTATTTATAACTTTTAAAATATTAATACAAATATTCTGTAATCAAGCAGATTCGAAGCTTCACCAACTGTGATCGTTTAACACCGAGTTACATTGTTAATAAGATATTTTGTTTTACCAAACTATATTTATTAAAATATATATTATTATATTAATAAAATAGAAATTAAAACTAATGGCCCATGCAGGTTTCGAACCTGCGACCTTCGCGTTATTAGCACGACGCTCTAACCAACTGAGCTAATAGGCCAATATGTTTTATTTTTAAGTTAAATTTATTAATCTAATATTAATATAGACTACTAGATGTCTACGTTTTAATATCATTATTTTTACAATATTTTATTTATTTAGTTATTAATTTTTATCTCACCTCGAATGAGCTAATAGATCGATATATTTCTTAAATAAATAATAATTCCTCAATTATTTTTTGGTTTGATTAAAATGTAACTTAATTTGATATTTTTAAAATTATATTTTTGTATATCCCATTAAGCCAAAACCAACTAAGTTCATTTTGTAAATAAAAAGTATAATGATTGTTGTTTTCAATAGATTACAAATTTTAATATATTATTTATATAATAATATTTTAAAATTAAAATTTTTTATTAGCCATGGCGTATGCGTTTTTTTTAGCATCAAATTTACTAACTCGAGGTTGGTTGCCCTATGACAAGAGGGAGGAATGACCCAACTCGATTTGGGCTCGATGATGGACAATGCGTGTGATCCTGAGAAGCTAAGAATGGTCGGAGAAGGAATAAGGCGCAATAAATTTGGATTTTGATTGATCACTTAATGTATTATCCGAAATCTCGTAAAAAATTGATATCGAGGTTGCCTGACCCTTATCCATATGATGGTCAAAGTTAGTATTGTATGATATATATCGAAAATAAGGATGTGGAAGAGCTCGAGAAATTATGAAAAGAGGGTATTTAAATCCAATCACTTGTGACAGTTTTAACCGTTTGGTAGTTATAAGGAGGCATAACCACATACTAAGATGGCAATTGAGGTGGAACAACCTTCAATGAAATGGATTAACCACTCATTATGGTGGCATAATATATGTTGATGTGACTCAACCATCTATCGAGGTGGTATAGCGTTTGTTAATATGGCTCGACCACTTAAAAATGTGGCATAGCATCTACTTATGTAGCTCAACCACTTGTCAAGGTGGCGTAATGTCTATTGACATGGCTCAATCAATTGTTATGCTAGCATGTTGCCTAATTGTTGAAGTTGTGACCTTCATTGATGAGGTGGAGGTGTCCATGTGTTGGTCCTTGGGCAGTCCACGTTATTCATATCACATGTCCCCTCATTGTGTTTCATCGTGGAAGGCTTTTCAAACGAAATGCAATATGCATACCTCTTAGGAGAGGATTGGCCATAGACCAAGTGTTGCTATGCTAGGTCTCAATCGGTTATACTTTGAGTCTAACCTATCAATGTTAGGTTGGGAGATTTTTAGCACGCTTGACCCGTCCACATTGCAAAAGAAAACCGAATGATGATCGTTAGGTTAGTGAGACTTTTGTCGATCAACTACGATAATACTGACCTACTCGGATCGGGTAGGGAGAACTTTACATCCTATCAAACTGCCTACTCAGGGAAAGTGGGGCCTACGATAGAGCTGGAGAAATCACATTGAACTAATATGATTGATTGTAGTGATTCCCCTTTTTTTTCTCCTAATTTGTCCACATTAGGAAGAAATCTCTTGGAGTTTTGTTACGCCCATATTGGGCATATTTTCTACATCTGGTTCTGCTTACATTAGCAAGATATTAGTTAGCGCCACCTACTTTTATTTCTCTCGACCTCCTAATTTACCTTATTTTTAGGGTTATATAAGGTGCCTCTAAGATAGAAATGGTGAGCTCCTAAGGTGCCACATATACGAAGATTGAGGTTGGTAAAGGTTTCCCAACCTGATCCCTACGATATCCAAGTTAGTGACTCAAGGTGTATAAGTGCAAGTCCAAATAATCCCCCTTTTCTCTATGTTAAAAGTGAGTTTTTATAACTAATTGTAAAGAGTAAGAAGGATGCTTCCAATTACCTTTCTGATCATAAATGCACCTCGAACACATTTGGCCTTATGCCTCCATTATTGTAAATTTCTCTTTATGTGGGTCAGGTTTTCTTGAATTACGCACTTCAGGCACATTTAGCCTTGTGCCTACACTATGATGAATTTTTCTTTATGTGGATTAGGCTTTCCTGACTCATGCACCTTAGACACATTTAGCCTTATGCATTTATTGTGGTTGATTTCTCTTCACTCGAGTCAGGTATTCCCGAGCACATTTGGCCTTGTGCCTTTGCCATGGTGGATTTCTCTTCATGTAGGTTGAGTTTTTTCGAATTATGCCTCGGGTACATTTGACCTCGTGCCTCCATCGTGACAGATTTCTCTTCACGTGGGTCAGGTTTTTCAGACTCGCACCTCGAGCATATTTGGCCTCATGCCTATGCCATGATGAATTTCTCTTCATGCAAGTCGGGTTCTCTCGACTCACAGGCCTTAGGCACATTTGACATTATGCCTCCGTCATGATGGATTTCTCGTCATGTGGGCTAGGTTTTCTCGATTCCTTGGAGTATAACCTAAATCTCATATCATTTTACTTCATCTATCTTTTTAATCCACTATAACCTTGTGATTATGATCCTCTATGGACATGAATATACATTCCTTGAAGAGGAAGATTCCTGGCTCCTCTTTGGGCATGGCGATGGCCTCTTTGGCCTCGGCCACTATTTGTGAGTCATCGCTCAAGGCTTCGAGTCTGACTTAATATAACTACCCTGGTAGCACTGACAAGTCGAGATATTAGCAAGATATTAGTTAGCGCCACCTACTTTTATTTCTCCCGACTCACAAGCCTTAGGCACATTTGACATTATGCCTCCGTCATGATGGATTTCTCGTCATGTGGGCTAGGTTTTCTCGATTCCTTGGGGTATAACCTAAACCTCATATCATTTTACTTCATCTATCTTTTTAATCCACTGTAACCTTGTGATTGTGATCCTTTATGGACATGAATATACATTCCTTGAAGAGGAAGATGCCTGGCTCCTTTTTGGGCATGGCGATGGCCTCTTTGGCCTCGGCCACTATTTGTGAGTCATCGCTCAAGGCTTCGAGTCTGACTTAGTATAACTACCATGGTAGCACTCACAAGTCGAGAAAGAAGTAGAAGGTTATCATGAGAAAGGTGCTTCACCCCCAAAGGGGTGGGGAACTCGAGGAGCTAGGTCTAGAGAAGGAGCCTCCTACCTTCGTAGAATTGGCACCTTCAAAGGGTCCTTGAAGTTCCCGATCTTATTTAAGGAAAAGAGAGGATAGGTCAAGGTCGATGTTTGACTTATGCAAGGGTAAGCCCTTGTTGTTTACAGCTATATAAATAGATGACATGTCAGACTTGGCCCTATGAGCTCCACTACAACCTAGATGGGAGGGTTTGCATGAGGAGCAGAAGGTGTAGAGTGTGTTGGGAAATCTTGGGAGCGACATCACATGCGCAGTGGAAGAACAAGAAAATAAAATCCTAAATTTTCCAAAAAGATGCTCGTCGTCGTGCGAAGATTGGTGTGTAAAAATCCGTGAAACAAACTGTGTATAGAATAGATTGTGTTACCTAGGGAGATCGTATATTCCTGTTTCCTTACAGATCTCTAAGAGAGGGTGAAGAAGGACAAACGTCCTCTTCTCTAACGGTGATCCACACGGTAGGGCTACGATGATACTTCTCAAAACTTCAGGCCTGCTTTGAGGTGGAGAGAGGGAGGAGAATAGGAGAGGCAAGCAAAAGCTCTAGTCTATGAACCACTTAATCCCTTCGATTTATAGAGGTCCCCTGTCAAACCCTAATGGATCCTCCCTAGTGGGTATTGGATCTGCATCCAATTACCCAAGCCTTTTAGATTAGTGAATCTCTATCCAATAATCTCTCATGGGCTCTTATTGGATCTCGTCCATGGGATCCAATAATTCAAGGGCTTATTGGATATCCAATAAGATAGGGGCTCCAGCAGATATCTAATATCCGAACCTCTGCTCCTCGCAATATCTACCATATGTATGTAATCCTCTAGGCCCAATATCGAGCTGGCCGTGAGTCATACATATCAGAACTCTTTCTAACTTAATAAATTATTATCTCTATAAAAATTCACTCGACTTATCGACAACGGACGTACTAGGCCACTACGTCGTAGTCCCCAGACGATATAGGGGAATCCAATCCATTAGACCTGTCTATCCTTAGTTACCGTATACCTATAGTCCCTCATCCATATAATATCCCAGAGATCGTATATCGGGCATGGTGCTATCAGACCCATACGATTTCTTCTCGAGTCTCATACTAATCGAATTCTCCCGGAGAACTCTTTCTCTCTCAATCCGAATGACCCTGGCCAGGGATTTGTCTGAGCAAGAACACATGAGATATTCCTTTTAGGATGCCAAGAATGGATGATCCTCTATCGACACTCAATAGCCCTTGTAAGGTCGATTGACACTCCCAA
The DNA here is from genome assembly GCF_036884655.1 of Musa acuminata AAA Group. Taxonomy (NCBI): domain Eukaryota; kingdom Viridiplantae; phylum Streptophyta; class Magnoliopsida; order Zingiberales; family Musaceae; genus Musa; species Musa acuminata. Next base: position 37,530,902 of record NC_088356.1, on the reverse strand, counting down.
TTATCAACTATAATAGATCTAGGACATACAAACCTATAAGTCTGGTATCAAAGAGTAGAGCACTCATACAAGACATCCTTGGTGTCTCAAGTCTTAGGACCAAATATACCACTAGGACTACAAAATCGCTGTCTAATAATAAGGCATCATTAACCATCCAATATTCCATAAGCGGATCAATCAGTGAACTCATTCTCCAATAAGCACCTGTACTGTATCCCTAGTGTCCCCACACGAGCAGCTATGAGACCAGCTACATCCATCGTATGGATGGGTATATAGCACACTAGTCTATCCGGTTATCACGATGTCCCTCTCGAGTAATCTATGACCGAGATTATTTAGGATCTATGTTTAAAGGTGAATCGATCTCATTATCATGATCTCATCACGATCCGATTCTCATTGCATAGGTCTAAGGACATCATAATATATACATGCATATATGCAATAGTTAATATAAAGTGATAAATGTCAAAATATAATAAGCAAAAAGATTCTGTTAGGTCTCTTTTTTTGAGCTTTTGAATAATGTTTATTGAGTCTATTTAGTTCAGTTGTTTATTGAGTTGTTTTGGTTCAGTTAGAGATAGGTAGAGGTTTATTTAATATTTATTTATTATTAGAGTCAATGTCCAAGTGGACTTTGGGTGGAACTCTATAAATAGTGATATAACCCTTTCTTTTCGAAATCAATCAATCAATTAATGAAATGTTATTCCACTCTGTGGCCAAACCCTAGGAGGTCGATCCCCTCGAAGTGATCAAGGAGGGTCGATTCCCTCGAAGTGATCAAGGCAGGGCCGATTCCCTCAAAGCGATCAAGGAGGCCGATCTCCTCGAAGCGATTATTATCATTTCCTTTTCTCCCATTTCTTCCATGATAAGATTGTAGGGTCTTATCATTTGGTATTAGAGCGACAAAAAGACTTTAGGGTCTTATCATTTGGTATCAGAGCGACGATAAGACTTTAAGGTCTTATCATTTGGTATCAGAGCATCCATATTTCTTCAATTTCTTCTACGATCTTCCATTTCTTCTATGATAAGACTTTACGGTCTTATCATTTAGTATCAGAGCATCCTCATTTCTTCGATTTCTTTTACGATAAGACCTTAGGGTCTTACCATTTAGTATCAGAGCGACGATAAGACTTTAGGGTCTTACCATTTGGTATCAAAGCGGTGATCCTTGGCATTCTCGCTGTAGTGTTGCCGTAGCTATAAAAAAAAAAAAAAAAAAAAAAAAATTGTGTGAGGAAGGGTGAAGCCGGTAGCCACGAATGTCGATTTTTCTCAACCGAGAAGGAACCTCTACGTCTTGGTCAGCTACCATCTGCCCCTTCTCCACCACCATCGCTACTACCCAGCTAGTAGTCGCCACCACCGCCACTACCCCCTTGCTGCAGTTATCTTCATCTTTAGGAAAAAGAAGAAGAAGAAGAAGAAGAAGAAGAAGAAGAAGATGAAGCCGCAGCCACCCCTGCTTCCCTTGCCGGACCCCTGCTTCCGGCCAGCCCACCCGTTGCCACTGCTTCCCGACCGAGGGACCACCACTGCCGTCGCTGTTGCCCAACCAGCAGCCACCGTCGCCGTCACCGCTGCCCCCACCCGGCCAACGACCTCTCCTCCTCGCTTCCCCATCTCGCTCGAGCGAGAAGGACTGCCGGCGCCATTTCCCAGCCAGTGTATCACCCCATTGCCGCTTATATCGTCGGCGATACTGCCCTAGTCCGCCATTGTGCTGGCCCCTTGGGTTGCAACCGCAGTCGCCGGTTGCCGCAGCCCCTCCTTGCAGCGGTTGCAGAAACAGAGCTTCCTCTATTGCCGCAGCCCCTCGTCGATCCCAGCCAGCGGACCACCCCATCGCTGCTTCTACCGTCAACGATGCTGCCCTAGTCCGCCATTGTGCCGCCCCCTGCCCCCTCCCCTCCCTTGGGTCACAGCCGCAGTTGTCGGTTACGGCAGCCCCTCCTTGTAGCGGTTGGAGAAAAATAGCTTGCCCCTCGTCGATCATAGCCGCGCCTCGAGTGCCGTCGCCTTCAAGCCGACCCACCACCGCTGCAAGCCACAGTGCGGCAACCACCGCTCGCCTCTCAGCCACCGCTTCCCTGGCTTGGGCGAGAACGACCACCGCCACTCCCCCTTGCTCTGCCCCCTTGGTGACCGAAACAAGGCAATCCTCTTGCTGCTGCGAAGCAATCGCCGGTCCTCTTGCTGCTGCGAACGCCGGTTGCCACCACCGTCGCCACTGCTGCCCGGCCAACGACGACGCCGCTAGCCGCTTAGCCTGCCACCATCGATTCCTATTTTCCACTGTAGCCTCAACTTCGGCAATGCCATCCCAGCCGCCCTCCGATAGCACACGCAGCAAGCTCTTATGCGGCCGCTCCAACCTCGGCAACGCACGCACGGACTCCTCTTCTCAACCTCGACCGCTTTAGCAGCACCGTCGTCCTAAACCGTACACGATCGCTCGGCATCACCAAAGCCTCCTTCCGTAGTGCGGTAGAGACAGAGCAACACTGTCTTCCATCCATGTCGTCGCAACCACCACAGCGACAGGCCCTTGGCGATGCTGCCCCCAACCGTACTACCATCGATGCCTCCCAGCCCTCAGTAATAGCGATCCCTCCACGCAGTGACCATAGCAAGCATCATTGCCTCCCACGCAGCAAACACAGCTACATCCCCGCATTCTCGCAGCAACTCTTCATTCCAATAGTGCTACCACCGATTGCATCACAACAATAGCGCTGAGTAGGGTAGTGATTTATGCCCTAGTCTTGACACCAAAAACAGAAGTTGAGATTACAGATTTGCAGTCTTACGAA